>NC_133801.1:13777869-13990369 GCF_043250625.1 Sebastes fasciatus
ATAACAGTAGCGTATTTATGACCCTGAAATCATTTGGAAATCTTTTAAAGTGGAAAAACCCAGAGCTTCTGCTCTTCCTCCACATGTCTATGTCATTGTCACCCTTCCAGCCCTCTCAGTAAAGAAGGAAGAGGCTGAGAGAGCTCTTTTTCGTGAACAGAAGAAGCTTTTCCAGAAGTACTTACCCCACTCTCTTTTAAAAAGAGACAAACAAGCAGAGAGCGCTTTCCTTACGCTGCCCTCTCTCGCGAGGTGTGACTTGCTGTCAACACTGTGGTTCTGCTCGGGTGGCTGTGTAAGGCTCCGACAGGTCACGGACATGGCTATGATGAGGCGATTGTTAAGTATTACACACTGTCACAACACAGCACAATGTGGCGTCTTTAAGCCTTCCGGCCAACATTGGTGTTTTTGAAAACACACTGTAGCGCCTCACAATGCCTGTCTGTATGTTTGAAATGAATAGACTGGAGGGGGTGGTCTTGTAAAACGGCTGTCAGTTTTTGATAGTGTGTGTGTGTGTGTGCTTTTATGTGCACTGACTTGTTGTGAGTGTGTGAAGTGTTTCATTGTGTCTCTGGAGTGTGTGTGTGTGTGTGTGTGTGTGTGTGTGTGTGTGTGTGTGTGTGTGTGCACACCTGTAACTGCCTGTGTTTCTACTTGTATGAATGTGAACTTCAGTGTGTGTGTGTGTGTGTGTGTGTGTGTGTGTGTGTGTGTGTGTGTGCTCTGCATGACTGTGAGTTGTTCATTGCGGTTAAGATGACTCCCCACGCTCCTCATTGCGAGCTGGAAATGTTAAAACACACAGTACCTGATTCCAACAGGTTTTTACGGCCACAGTGAAGTGCTGAGTCTAAACCCAGCCCGAAACCACATATTACACACACACACACCGCACAACGTGTACCATCACCAGATTTCCACAGACCGAGCTTCCCGGGGCTGACATATTACTTGTTCTGTTAAATCTTCCAACTATTCTCTCCTCCGTGCCATCAGCAGGAGATGATTTATTTCAAGACAATGTCACACAAACGACAGCCATCTCCAGGTGTGGTGGTGGTTTTATTCGGTTCCTGGTTCTTTTCAAGCACCAATTTAGCCCCGCCAGCGTGAGAGTAAAACTGGAACTCCGTCCTCTTTATTTCTGACCCAGTTCTGTTTATCATAAAACTTTATGAGCAATCTCAGGAGGGTGAGGGAGTGAGAGAGGAATGAATGAGTTAGAAGAGAGAGAGAGGGAGAGAGGGAGAGAAAGAGAGAGAGAGGAAAAGGCCTGTTTTGTCTTACTGGAGGAACTGTTTGGGATCCCTCTTCTTCTTTCCCTCTCTCTTTTTTTCTCTCGCAATTCATTTTTATCCAGTCAGCTCTGCTACAATGGCATAAAGGATCTCTGTTGTGAAAGCATCTGCAGAGAGCTTAAACAGAGTCTGCAAATATTAACAAAGAGAAAGTCAGCTCTTATGTGTAATATTAGCATATAGAAATCAATTCTCCACAACTGAAACTGATGTACAATCTTGCAATCTTCTCACATATCTGACATTTAACAACGAAGATTCTCTCGTTCCTAAGGGAAATTTAAACATTGGGCCTCGTGCAAAAACATTCTCTTATTATTCTCTTATATTTTCTGTTAAGGGAAAAAATAAGAGAAGTCACCTCCAGACGCACCAAGCGTTCTTAACCATCCAAAATCTGCTCTTACCCAGGTGTGCTGAATGATGAATCCCTCTTGATCATAAATTGGAGGCGTGCAGCCCATTGTTTATTATTAGCGAAGGTAACGCCCCTTAAAGACTACATGAGGGCAGGTGTTCAAATATTCTGGCACATGCCCGAGAATTGGAGAGATGCCACCAAAAATGCTGAAAGAAGAACTTCAGTAGTAGTTAAATCAAGGTACTGTTAAATAAATTTAAACAAAGTAAACATGTGATTTGCAGAGCATCAGTACTGTCGTTACAGGAATTTAATAATCCAATCATTATAATTACTCTAAAACATATAACAATCTAATTATGATTATATGATATTCATGCGTTTTTTTATGTTCCTCAAATTTAAAACTTGTGTTTCCTTGTGTTTGACAAACAATGTGTGGACAGTGAAAACAAGATGTTTGTTTCTTATCTTGTTAAGAGGGCCTTCAGCCACTCATAAAATTATCTCTTACCTAAGAGAAGAGCAAAAAATAAGAACAAAAACGTACAAAAATAAGAGGGAATTTCTTCTTATTTTGCTTTCTGCATGAGGCCCATTGCGTCACTGTGGACGTCCAGCTGTTTGAATTTAATGGGACTAAATTTACAGATTATATTTGTTTTCTCTCACACTGGAATTAGCTGCACATTCCGTATTTTAACTAAATTTAAACAAGGACAGCCTTTATTTCTGTGACCTTTTCTGTTTTTATTGCTTTATATATTTAACGCTGCAGAGTGGAAAGCAACAGCAAAGAGTGGAGAGGAAGAAGATGGCAGGTGTCGCAGTTTGTGAGTCACACTGAAATCTGTAATTAACTCAGCTTTGAAAGGTTTGAATTCAGTCCTCTACAAATAAAAACAGCTCCATGAGGAAATCTGGAAACTATATGAGCTGAGAAGAATTATGCAAAATCCTTTTAAAAGTATTCGGAGAAAATAATGAATGACAAAGAATCTTGGCTGAGCTGTAATTGTTAAATCTTTTAACTTTGGGCTGTTTGCGTCCAACTTTAGCCGTTGAACCGTCCCCGCCACAAACTCCCCCTGACATCCTCGTTTGTCTGCTGATGCACTGAACTGAACGCCGCACTCTCATAGATCCTTCCACGATCAGCATGTTTTGTCGTTAAGATAATTAGAGCAATTAGTGCTGAAAACCCCCCCTCCACCGCGCTCCTCACTCTACTGATTCAATTGAAAGGAAAATGGATTAAAAGTGTAATTAGCATCATCCAACGAGGCCCTGAAGAGCCTTTCATAAGACAGTGCAGAGGGATATGAGCGTTAATCTCGTTCGCTCTATTGATTCTCACTCAGTATTGAGTGGGATGAAGTGGCTGAGGGGCATATTAGCAAAACACTGACCGTCATTCACTGTGTAAACACACTGGAGGCGAAATCATGAAGTGATTGTAACTCACTGAGATAACAGCTCAAGAGCTTATTCAGTTAAAAAAAAAGAGTTTGGACTTGTAAAAAAAATTCAAGATTGCACATGAAAAAACTGTCGTGGGAAAATCTTGTAAATCCAACACGGTTTATTTACACAAGATGCTACTTATTGAGATATTAGAGGACTAAAACACGTTAAAAAGTCATTTTGGAGACGCAGAGTTCCCACCTGACATTCGTGATAATGTCGTTTCTGCGTTCTCATGAGGTCACTTTCCCACAGCTGACTCCATCTAACATGAATACAGCCATGTTGGCTTCCTTACATGTTCATCCAATTTGCTGGAACCAGCTGCTCTTTGTGTGCTCGTACGCTTTATTGCTATCTAAGTCACAAAATGGTTTTGTTTAGAGGCCAAGTGTTGGTGACTGCCAAACCAGACGTACATGTTGCATGACCCTGATAGCTACAGGGAGGTTGCAACACGCCATGTGGACATGCACTGTTGCAATGTTGTGGGCATTCTTCTTAAATTTGATGATTTATTTTCGGCTATAAAATGAAGAATATTGGGAGTTTTGTTGATGTTTAGCCTTTTTTTAATCATTGCAGTGCAAAGTTTGTATGTCGGTGTGTGGCATCTTCCTTTTTCCACCGCTTTTACATGTTGATATTTTACGTTTTTTTGCACTAAGCGCAGACTGAGAGTTCGTTGTGGCCGGACAGCATAGCGTCAGTGAATGGCATACCTGTCGAATGAGCTCTGTGTGAGCGGGGAGTCGGCCAACAGGGTGTGACCGGGGAATATGTGACCTGTGTTTACTCTGCTAATGACTAATGGTGTCAAGGTAACCGAGGAGTCCGATCATAGCCTTTGATCCTCTCGTGGTTGTGACCTTTGACAGAGAGAGTGTAAGATAAGTAGGGAGTTCAATAAATGAACACACATATGGAGAAATGATACATATATAGATAGAAAATAATTGATCAGCAGAGCAGAAGAAAGTAATTTGTTGTTATGTGGAAACGGATTCAGAAAGGAGAAATTGTTTGAATTTTTCTGAAATAATTTCTTCTGTGTTGTTTTTGTTTTCAGTACGATTAAAAAATGTCCTTGATGTTGAGGCTGCTTGCTTTTTCAGTGTGAACTCGGACACCCTGGCTATCTTATCTACGGACTAACCTGTTGTTTTAAGCCACTGTTAAACTGCTGGCGGTCAGTGTGTGTTTGTTAGTGTGTCCATGACATGATGAGCCCCTAGAATCAAACACTGCGTCCTCTGTGCTGGAGTGAGTCGCTGCCTTTCTTTGTTGTTGTTGTTGTTGTTTGTGTGTGTTTATCTGTGGCGGCCCAGCAGGGAAGGGGTGGAGCTGCCTGGGGAATTCCCCTCATATTCGTAATCGCCCTCCTGTGCCTGCTCGTGTGTGCACTTAACCCCAAAACAAACCATCTTATGCAGCGAGTACAGAGAAAAAAGATGTTTATTGATCCCTAAAAGAGGGAGGTCAGAGGTCAAGCTTGTGTCTTCCATCTTCCTCACTATGTGTTTCTTAATTATCTCCTCTTTTATTGTAAAACATGCTTAAATTATAGACTCATAGTTGCATTTTACCATGTACTTGTGCTCTTGTATGTTATGGACAAAGTGGTTTTGACAGTGTCCATTAATTTTTATGATCCGAGGCTTCAGTCCGCGCCCTGGTAGCTCTCCAAAGAGCCTCCCTCCTCGGTCTCGGTATCAGTCTCTCTGAGCAGAATCCCTGCAGACTCACATGTCTGTTTGAACTGCTGCTTGATTGTCTCTAAATCACAATATTTGCGTGGCCTTGCAGAGGTGACGGGCACAGGAAGGACTGTATGTGTGCATGCATGAAGCTTCAGCCAGCATGTGTGTGTTTATGGTGTGGACAGAGGTTAGAGTAGGAGGGTATGTCAGGGATTAAAGCTCCTGTCGGGATCCTCACAGTTCAGTTCCCTTTATTCTTTCTTAGAAACAATGGCGGCACAGCAGCAGACATCAAAAAAAGTTGGCAAACGTGTTCCCTATGGAGCGGTTAAATTGATGCAAATGAAAAGGTTTAAACAATAAAATGGTGCAAAAATGAAAACGAGGATATTTTTTGCATTAAATTTGGTGGTTGATATGTAATGTGTCTGGTCTGGATAACTGTAATGACTCTGGTTTAGCCCTGTAATGGGAGTCAGACTTGTAGTGCCTGCCACCCTCCCACTGACTTTCTTGGCTGCTTCGATTTTTTTTTTTAATGCCTGAACTTAAATCATACTTTCATGCTACCACAAAGCTACATCGGTTACTGTGCACCAATCACTCCTCAGTTATTGACATGCGAGAGCTCTGCCTTGGTCAGACGCTGCTCTTTTACTAGCTTGAGCTCCCTTAGTGACTCTCAGTCTGAGAACTTCCTGTATGTAGCGTCATATTTAGTATTATATAATTCGCCAGAAGTTTGCCAGAACAATGACACAAACAATTACAGCATAGTCGACAGAATACATCATGATTTTTATTGTGACCGAGATATTTATCGCAACTCTCTGCGGAGCCAATGTGGCTCCAGTGTCCTAACAGTGCTCGCCAGGAATTCAGTCCATAAAGCGGTGTACCTGTGACCCGTGCCTTCCAAGCAGCCCCCCCCTCCCTATCACATTTCTAATAAATCCCCCCATCATCATTGTCACGTCGACGCGGCAGAGGAAGGTGATATGTTAAACCTCCAAAGCATGCCAAAAATAACGCCATGTCTGATTGTTTCACAGAGAAAGGCTATTGTGTGTCCATGGGAAGCACCACAGTCCCAGGGTCTCCCAGCTGATTCTTTAAAAACGACCGACCCCCTCCGAATACACTCTGTTTCACAATCAGTCTGTATGTTCTGTAGCTGCAATGAAATCTGCACCTTGACTGTTTATATAGGAATGCTGAAGCTTTACAAATAAGTGGATTTAGGTGGAATTGTGCTCATTAAATGAGCACCAAGAAGTGGTGTTAGGTCTTAATTGATCTCATTGTTTGGAAGTTTCATCTATCACTGAAATAGTCAATTAACAGGATGCATTTTTTAACAGCTTGCATACTAAGCTTGCTCTCCACACATTTATTTGCTTCTTGCCTGCTACAAGCATTACTGGAGAACCCAGTTTTTGTGTGAGTGTATGCAGTATACGTATATGAGACAGTATATTTATTCTACAGTATGGTTTGTGCTTTAATTTTGTTTTCATGAAGATGGATGTCTTACATGATGGTTAATTACAATGTAATGAGGGTACAAATATCATAAGCATTGTGTTGCACATTTGCATGTATGTGTGTGCATTTGTATGTTTATATAGTAGGGCTGTGTATTGGCAATAATCTGGCGATACGATCCGTATCATGATACAGGGGTTATGATTGATGACTATTGGGATTTTTAAAAAATAATTTTAGGAAAACTATCATAGTCTAAAGAACACACTGCCATATGCATAAAATATGAGTAAAAAAGTTTACCTTTTTATGCAATCAGAACAGTGGGATGTGCATTTGAATTTATCACAGTCCCTGTAACATCATATTTTAAGAGGGTGCATCTCTTTGCAAGTGAAATATAGTATTTACTGAGTTAATCTTTGAATGTAAACTATTAATAAGACATCAATACAGTGTTTTTGAGAATCTACACAGTATCGCAAAAAACATAATATTGTGATTCTCTATATTTTTTATATTTTCTTACACCCCTATTATATAGCACCAAGAGCTACTCCAAGTGACCTCTGGTGGTTTAATAATTTGGTAGCTTAGCCCACATTGCGATGCAGTAATGCTGCACCGTCTCCACAGGGACACCAAAAAAGGCAAATTCAGCACAGCAAAATATGTTGATCCGTACAGTTTTGTTTGTAATTAAACTTTGATATATAGAAGCACAATTTAAACCATAATCCATTTTGTGTGTTGCAGATCTTCTACAAAGTCACCAGTGAGATTTTCCCCGGCGAGGAGCTGCTACTTTTCATGAAGGCTGAAGAGTATTCATGTGACACCATGGCTCCCGATATTCATGGTCTGCACCGCACAAACACACATTTCTGTCCACTGCTAAGACCTGAACAACACATACACCTCCCTTAAATGTACAGTATGCTAAAGTGTCTCTTTCCCACCGTGCAGAGGAGAGGCAGTACCGCTGTGAGGACTGTGACCAGCACTTTGAGTCCCGCAACCAGCTGCTGGACCACCAGAAGCAGCCGTGTGGGATGCCCCCCTCCTCCTTCCTCAACCCAGGTTTGACTTTTTCTTCTTTTTCTTTTTTAAATAGGCGGGCTATTTTTATGCCATTGTAAACAGTGAGTACTGAAGAGTCACAAGAAGGATGTGGAGATGAACTTGGAGAATATGACACTAGTGATGTCACTGAAAATGAGATCATACGGCAATGACAATGTGGAAAGAAGAGTCTACAAACACAGGCCACTGAGCCAAAATGACAACAGTTAACGCAGTGAAGAATATTTTCAGACTACATTACCCGTCCAAGACTTCAGTACTGCATGTTGTGATGTAGTAACAAGAGATTCAGTGTAACTTGTACGAGACTGGACCACAGACTCAGTAATTGACCAGCGCCTGCAGCAATGCAAATCATTATATTTTCCCCATATGATCTGTGTAATTGAATAGGTGGCTCTGAAAGACCACAAACATACCTCAAGACTGCACACAGTTTATATTTTAATTTAACTTGCAGTCCTTGTGGGCTGTTTGAACTTCGAAATACTTCTGGTTAGGGATTCACCGATATCAGATATCAGGCCGATACTGACTCAAATAGCTGGATCGGATATCGGTGACAATGGGGCCGATCTATTCAATTCAATTCTATGATTATATGCTATATACTGGAATTGTAATTCTACAGTTCTGACCAATTTGCTGCTGCCTTTCCTGTTAATTTTGAAGATTTTTTACCAAGTTGCTGGTGTACGATTTATTATTTTTATAATAAATAACAATTCAGTACATTTATATCTGTATTTATTTGTTACATTTTGTTTTACAAAGTTCAGAAAATAATGTTTAAGTCAAGCCTGATGTTGCCTTACACATAAAAGAATGATCCTAGTCACTACCACACAGCGAGGCAAACAGCTTATTGATTAAACTAAACTGAATTTTCACTGAAAAAGTCAGATCGGTGCATCCCTACTTCTGATATAGAAATTGTAGGTAGATGCAAATGCAATGACATTTCTTCTTGCTTTACTTTATCTATCTAGGAGGGGATAGTGACCTGCAGGCCCAGGAACCTCAAGACTTGCGACCCATCCACTTGTCCCACGGTCCTCCACACGAGTGTAAGGAGTGTGACCAGGTCTTCCCTGATGTCCAGAGGTAAGTGGATAGCTGACACTCAAACACATGATTCATTTAGGGAGTTTTGTCTGTGGAGCTGGAGCTGTCAGACAGACATTTGACACAAAACAAATGTCTAAATCCTCCTTGTTGTTTTATGTTCCTGCAGTCTGGAGGCCCACACTCTGTCCCACTCTGAGGAGAGGGAATACAAGTGTGACCAGTGTCCCAAGGCCTTCAACTGGAAATCAAACCTGATCCGACATCAGATGTCGCACGACAACGGCAAGCACTACGAATGTGAAAACTGCTCAAAGGTAGAGTGATGACTCTTGGAGGGGGTGTTGAATTAACAAGCAGAGTTTGTCCATGTGTCTGCTTTTAGTTTTTTTTTTTTATCACTCTCCTGTTTGGAGAAGCAGATAGTAACTCCCCCGTGTGTTTGTGCGGTTCCTTCCCCCAGCAGGTGTTCACAGACCCCAGTAACCTGCAGAGGCACATCCGCTCGCAGCACGTCGGGGCGCGGGCCCACGCCTGTGCCGACTGCGGCAAGACGTTCGCAACGTCTTCGGGCCTCAAGCAGCATAAGCACATCCACAGCAGTGTCAAGCCCTTCATGTGTAAGTCACTAAGACCCTACCTATGTAAGTCTCCTCAGTACGTTATAATAATAATAACACCAATAATAACAATATGCTTGTGACTTGCCTTTTAATAGAAAAACTGGGATGTTATTTGCAAAAAATGCATTTTTATCCTTCCTCAGCTTCTTCTCATGAGTCAATCATGTAATGTTCTACAGGAATTGCACATGGGATTATATAGTCGCTGTGTTTCGAGTGGCGGCGCCATTTCTTTTAAGACAAGAGTCATGCCGTTTTATCTGCATCAGCACTCTCACACAGTGCTGATATGGTGATAACAGCGTTTAAACTAGCATGTAATTTGACTCAATCCCACTTGGTGTAACCTTGCTGTTGCCTCTCACAGTGACCCGGCCTCACCTGCTGTTGACGCGTTGCTTTCTCTCACACACACACACACACACACACACACACACACACACACTTTTCGTCCCCGCTCCTCAGTAAACGCTAACTCCTGCAAACACATTTTGACCTTTCACATTTCCACCACCTCACACGGCAGGTCTGATCTCCCTCCCCTAAAGCATTATGACCTTCACCCTTTGCCCCGTCTCTCTTTCCCTGACCCGTCACACCAACACACACACACACTCACAGAGAAACCTGTAGACACACACACACTAAATACACACTCTTTCTCCTCCTCAAACAAACACACATTAACACACTCATATATATATACATAGACCGGACTGCATCTCCACTGCAGACCTCTGACTCCCCTCTCTTCTCCTCTCTCCCTCCACCACATGCACCATTCCTCACAAATAGCAACCACATGTACTCTTCCCTGTGCTCCCTCCGAATAGGAGTCCATTTGCTGTAATCAGCAGAAAATATGCAGGTTTTAAAAACAACTAATGGCTGTGTAAAAGAAGACAGAGCCTCAAACATGACGTCTGCCCGGGAGAGACCATGTGTGTGTGTGTGTGTGTGTGTGTGTGTGTGTCCGAAGTGTGAGTTCTCTTGTGCGTGTTTTGGACAGTGTTGGACTGTTCGCACACGTGATTTGTTCGTATGTTAGCGCACGCGATGTGTCAAGGATGTGTGCGTGTCTCAGAGCTTCTGTATGAAAGTGAAGCACTCAGGCCTGCAGCGCCGTTCGTTCCGACACTAGCCACTACTTAGCCACCGCTCTCCTCTCAAGAATGTGTTTATAATATTTAGTTTCAGTTTATCAAAAGCTGATGAGTACACGCGTGTAGTGAATCAGATCTCACACTCACAGCGTGTCATGTGTGTTCTGTAGTCTGTAAATGTCACAACTAGATGATTTATGGTGCAGGGCTTTTACTTGTAGTTTGCTCAGGCCATGTGGCTACACTTACGATTTAATAACTACTTATTTACTATTAGAAATTAGTAATGAATTTTTAGGTAGACACACTACCTACCACACTGCGAACTTTTACAGCCTAAGCTCAAACAGATTCATTTTAATCAATTGAAAAGTATTCAGACACAGTGTCCAAATTTCTTCATCTGTGTTGCAAGACACATGCACAGCTCCCAGACAGGAAACAACATGTGCAATATCAAAGGAATCAAGCGCTCTTCATTTTGTTTCCCCAGATGTTTTCAAAATGTTTTCAACTACCTTTCTACCCCTGATTGTATCCGCCAAAGCCAAGCCACAAATACACTTCATTTCAATTTAGTTTTCTGGCTCTATTCATTAACATAGACCTTTTTTTTTTCTTACATTCACTCTTGGCTCGAGCGTTCCCATTTGGCATTCCTCTGGGGTGTTTATTTAAATCTGTTTCCACAATACTTTTTTCCCGCTCTTCCTCTCCCATCTCCCTTAAATTGCCTCTTGTGCACCTTGTGGCTGGAAGGCATCCAAAGTATGCAGAAGTGTAATCACAGTGTGAGCCTAACCACTTCCTTATCCTCATTTTGAAGATCTCGTAACAATGCGAGCAAAATCAATCATCCAGAGAGCTCTAACTGCTTTCTGGTACTGTCGGGATGATCAAAGTCTAATTGAGACGTCGGCTGTAGCGCGGCTGATCTGCAAAATACTCTATAGTTTAGGAGGAAGGCCCAACAAAGAGGAACATCTTCCCCCTTTCATAAACTGCATTCTTGACTTTTATTAGAACAGCGAGAGAAAAGAGCATGGGAAAACAATTAGAACAAATCATCCTTTGGTGGTAGATAATGTTGACAGACTAATAATGGCGATAGATACGGTGAGGTTTTGTCCCAGGGCCGGGTGTTGCCACTATGTCGTCCAGGGTCAGACAGAGCGACCGACAGCCTTACTGTACAGAGGTTGACTGTGGGAAGGTCACTTAGCGCAGGACGACACGGACCCAACTATGGGGACAAGGTGAGGGGGCTGAGGGGGTGACAGAGAGGTCCGGAGGGGGAAGAGGGAAGAGAGGCAGCAGAGGACGTGAGACCTGTCCCTGGGAACCGGACTGCAGGATAGGATTCATTCAACTCCGCTTCCTTCACAAACTTAAAATAGAGCCATTGTACTGCATGCGGCCGAGAATGCGTGTGTGTGTGTGTGGGTGTATCTGTATGTCTGTGTTACGTGAATATTTTGTGAATGTGCCTGCATGTCCGTGTGTGTGATTGTTTATGGACTCCCTGGGAGCGTCCCTGGGAGGACAATGGGGTTGGAGATGCCTGGGAATTTGGTTTGATGTGCAGGTGATGAGTGGCAGTGACTGACTCACACCGTCCAACCAAACAGATTCCCTTACAATGCCAGGATCTGGACACACCTCTCCTCCTTATTTTGCTGGAAAACTGTTGTCAGAGTATTGATGGGAACACTAGCGTATCATTCATACTGTACTTCCTGTGCCTCAGCCTGCCTAAAGCTTGCTAACTAGAGATGTCATATATCATGTGATGTTATATTTTGTGTGTATGTGTGGGGGGGTGTGCTGATGCTTTCTATATCCTTCTCTGTGTCCCTGCAGGCGAGGTATGCCACAAGTCCTACACCCAGTTCTCTAACCTGTGCCGCCACAAACGCATGCACGCTGACTGCCGCACGCAGATCAAGTGCAAGGACTGTGGGCAGATGTTCAGCACCACGTCCTCCCTCAACAAGCACCGGCGCTTCTGTGAAGGGAAAAACCATTTCACAGCAGGGGGGTTGTTTGCCCAGGGTATGCCGCTCCCTGGCGCCCCTGGCTTGGACAAAACGGCTCTGGCGATGGGCCACACCGGCGCTGGGCTGGCTGATTACTTTGGAGCCAGTCGCCACCACGGCGGGCTTACCTTCCCTGCTGCTCCAGCGTTTCCGTTCAGCTTCCCCGGCCTCTTCCCCTCTGGACTCTACCACCGGCCGCCGCTCATTCCTGCCTCCTCTCCTATCAGACAAGCAGTCCATGCGCATCTCGCTGGGCCTGGTGGCGATCTGAGTAAGAGCCCGCTGCTGCCCCCGAGCCCTGGACTTCTGGAGTCCCGGGAGCTCCTCAAGGCTCTACGTAAAGATGGCGGCGCACCTGGCAACCATATGCCAGGTTCGGAGCTCCACATCCAGAGCTCCTCGTCCTCCGCTCTGCAGCGGAGCAAGCAGAGCGACCAGTCCGAGAGCAGCGACCTGGACGACGTGAGCACGCCCAGTGGAAGCGATATGGAGAGCACGTCGGGCTCCGAGCTGGAGAGCGACATGGACAGTGAGAGGGAAAGGGGGGCTGCTAGAGAAAATGGCAAAGGCCCCAAGAGGAAGGCCAGTGAAGGAGGCCCCCAGAGCCCCAGCCTGACCGGCAGCAGCGCTGCTAAAGACTTTCCAGGCCCCTCCCTCATCCCATCCTCGCTGGACGAGCACACAGCCGTTACAGGGGCTGTGAATGACTCTATTAAGGCCATTGCCTCTATTGCTGAGAAGTACTTTGGCTCCACGGGGCTGGCTGGCCTGCAGGACAAGAAGGTCGGGGCCCTGCCCTACCCCTCCATGTTCCCACTGCCTTTCTTCCCAGCTTTCTCTCCTCCAGTTTACCCTTTTCCAGACAGGGACCTCAGACCTCCAGGCCTGAAGGGCGAGCCACAGACTCCAGCAGATGACTGCAAGAAGGCCCAGAAGGGCAAATCTTCATCCGAGTCACCGTTTGACCTCACTACTAAGCGAAAGATGGAGAAGTCCGCCACGTTCACCCCCTCCAAACCAGGGGCCTCCAACTCCACTGGTCAGGATCAGCCGCTAGACCTGAGCCTGGGGTCCAGGGGCCGTGGAGGCAATCCAAGAGAGGAGGAGACAAAGAATAACATGGGGTATGAGGAGGAGAAGGCAGTGGTGGAGATCCCAAAAGCTGACACCTCCTTACAGCATGCCAGGCCAACCCCTTTCTTCATGGATCCAATCTACAGGTATTGTTATGCCCGGTAGCTTACTTAACCACCATTCAGGTCACTACTGCAATTTTACATCAAGTGTAAACAGAACATACTTAAACTGTTGTTAAACATTGTGCAACGCAAGAGCGTGAAGAAGTTTTCATACTGCTAAAACTCTTCTGTTGTCATTTACTGTCATGTAATTTTGTAATTCTGAATATAATTGTACTATTATTTACTGATGTACATGCATTAAGAGAAATCTATTATTAGCAGGGTTGAGAAGAGGAGAATGAGCGATCCGTTTGAGACTCTGAAAGACAAGTACATGCGGCCGGCTCCAGGCTTCCTCTTCCATCCTCAGGTAGGTTCTGACTCGTGCTTCAGTGGGAACTGGGACAACTTGGGGCGTTTAGCAGGAATATAATAAGATGGCACACACCTTGTTTGGACTAAATCACACATTCTCACCAGTCTACCTATCCACTTTTATTCTGTTTATTAGGTTTTAAAGTTGATCTTAGATGCCTTTATTGATCCTAGATTGATTGAATAGAGAACAATAGCCCTAATCTGTCTGGGTAGTTCTTGGTCAGTCCTCCCTATAGAGCGGTGCAGGGATGACGCATTTTTGTAGGCCAACCTGGAAGTTAGAATCACCCTGGATACCTCGACAAAAAGCCAATGGGATTTTTTCAATTGTGTTTTGGATTATTGCTAAACATAAGCTCTGTGGCAAACAAACATTTATGATACTTACAAGTTTTGTTCCATAAAATAATCTCCACAAATCAGTGGGATGAGGAGATTACAACCAACTGAGCTTCAGCCTCTTCCGTGTTTGTTAGCTATGGTGGCCGATGCAAAAACGCAAATGACCCTCTCTAGAGCCATTTGGAGCAGAGCCAGTGTGTAGAGTGTGTGTGTATGTGGGAAGTGAGTGGTGAAGCGAGAGAGAGCGGCAGCGACGGGAGCGAGTAACTTTATCGACTCCGGCCCAAGCAGGAAAAGTTAACAGAGTTTGGTTCGTCCGTTCTGGGCTGCTGTAGAAACATGGCGGTGCAACATGTAGATATGAAGGGCTCATTCTAAGGTAACAAAAACACAATGATTCTTAATTTCAAGTGGTTATACACTAATGGAAACATACTTATTAATATTATATTCCATTTCTGCTAATAGAGCCCCCTAATTGTTACACACTGGTCCTTTAAGATTGTGTTAACCACAGACCTTATTTCAGGCATCTAACTAAAAACCCATTGACTTCCAGGCGAGGGAACAGGAAGTGCTTAAATGCTAACTCACTTCCAGGTTTTAGGACTCATTCCTGCAGCACTCTATTTAAATTCACAATAGTTGTGATGTCATGTAACCATAGCAACATCACTGTTACAAGTTCAATATTAGGTTCCCATATCTACAGATGTGACAGCATGGCGTTAAAACAGTCAAGATATCATTATGACTCTTTCTATAAGGAAGTATAATTCAGAATGATTGTCCCCGGCTGACCACACTGGATTAATAGGGATTAGCGTGTGGCTCCAGCCTTATCCAAACTACTGCCTGCTAAGCCCGTCGTTGGCTATCTGAAACAGATGTGGCAGGGAGAAAGGGCACACTCTGACACGTCTTCCCGTAACATATATTCAATTACAGTATAAAAAAATGATATGCTCTTAAAGCAGTGATTTCTGCCCCTGGGTTCTCTGTGCCAGTATTTCTAGTGTGATATGTGTGTGTGCACGCGGGTGTATGTGTGCGTGTGTCTGTGACGTGTTGCGTTGACGTTCATTTGTTCAATCTTCCCCTCGCGGGTGAGAACGGTCCGTCGGAAAGTGAAAACACCACTTTCTCAGGCATATGATTTTTTTTTTTTTTTCCCCTCCTCTTTTTCTGGCCGTTTCAGGTCTGGTTTTTACAGGCTGTTTCATTTGTCTGATTTATGTCCCCTGTCCAGACTGCTGCATGGGCCCAGCCTGCAGCAGCCACATGGCCGTCCCACACGCCTTAATGAGGTGTCCTATCAGTAGAAACACTAACAGAGTGCTTAGGCCATCTTTATGACTTTATGATGTCTGGACACACAAATCATTCCCAGAAACACCAGACCCGGGTAGGTCTAACCCAGACCAGGCAAGGGGCCCTTCTGTATACTTTTGAGGGCGTTTGTTTTCAGTCACCTGACTCACTCTTGAGCCGTATATCAACAAAAAAAAGAGGTTGCAAAGCTGAGGGGACTTTTTCAACCTTTAGTGATTCAGCTTTTTATTTCCTGGCAGGGAATTTTACTGCTAAGCAATACTGGCTTAGATTACATACTGGCATTGTATTTGCAGCCTGTTATAATGAGCTTATTGAACACCAGGAAGTGTTGGGAACTATTAGAGCCTCCTATAATTCCAGCGCCATAACTCTGCAGATAGGCAGCTCGTTCAGAGTTAATCACGTCGGGACCCATCATTCCCTCTCTGTACCCATGTGTGTCCAATCAAAAGCTGTTGATTCATGCGCCACTTCCTGGTTCTGACTGCTTTCTCTTTTCCCTCTGTTCCGCCCCTCAGTTTCGTTTGCCAGATCAGAGAACTTGGGTAAGTTCCTCTTTAACCTACAGTACTGCCGTGTGTCTGCACGTCTACAAAACAGACCCCATCCCCCTTATTAATGCATGGGCTGCGTAACAGTTTACAACTGACATCACCCAGCATTCGCATGGCTTTAGCCCATCACCATCACGCACTGACTGGACTGTTTCTGGCCACAGAACCACTTCCCTTTTTCATCTGAATGTTTATATTATACATTATATTATTTTGTTGTAATTTGAGGATTTGAGCCTTGCTTTTTGATTTATTTACATCTTTACATCGAGACATATCCCCTCTCTGGTTCACATGAAAGGCTTTAAGCGGGGATTTCCAGCCGAGCTACACCCCGTCCATCCAACAGCTCTGAACATACAGAATGTTTGCTTATTTGGAGAACGAAGCAGGGCTTTGCAAATGGGCACTGGGGGGATGAGTAGGGCGGAGGGTGGTGTTTAGGGGGGCTGCTTTACATCAGCGCAAGGGTAACAGTCTCTTTGGGACACTGGCGGGGGGACCGGGGGGTTAGTTCCTCCCTCCAAACATCTGGTTCCCGATAAAGATCAACAATTGAGAATGCATCTCGCTAATTAAGGCCCTCGCAGCATCACTGACATCTGAAGATAGCCAATCAACTGCTGGTCCCACAGCGACGCTACAGCAACAAGCAAGTTCACAGACACACACACACACACACACACACTGCCCGGGGCGGACGGACAAGGGGGTTTTGGGAGGTGTGTGGGTTAGGGGGGGTGTCTTATACAAAGGAGTATAGGGGGGTTATAAAACCTTTGAAAAATCACTTTAGAGCAAAATGTGGAGCCGTTTATCCTCTTGTCCTTTAAGTCGAACATTTCACACACACAGCATTGTCAAACAGTGGCCTAATGAACCTGAATCACCATCCATAAAAACGGCTCAATGGCCGAGGGTTTCTGAAGTATAATCTGTGGCAGACTGACGGTAACTAGTTTCAATCATTAATACATCTAATCCATCGCATTGGATTTGTGAATCATTGACTGCAAACAAAGCATTTGACTGGTTTAGAGAATCTGCAAAAGCACTTAAAGGTCCCATATTGTTAAAAGTAAGATTTTCATGTCTTTGATATTATAAAGCAAGTTTAAGTAATATAGAAAATACTGCGAAAGTATCGAAACGCTCAATCCATGGAGAAATACACACAGCCCATATTCATAAACTGTGCATTTGAAACAAGCCGTCAGGATTTCTGTCCATTTGTGATGTCACAAATCTACGATATATACACCATTACACAGTTTCAAACATAAAGATTCTAAATGTCTCCCAGTTTATTTCAGTTACAATGGTTGCGTCCAAAACTCCATACTAACATGCTATTTAATACGCTAAAACAGTATGTGAGATATTTTAGTATGTCCGAAACCGTAGTATGAAACCAATAGTGTGCGAATTGCATACTGTATCCTTTGAAATATAACAGTATGCAGCGCTGGACACTACGACGGCATAAATATCCCACAATGCAATGCAATGCAGACTAGTGTTTATTCACACAAAAGTATGTTGATTGATAGTACACATATTGGGTATGTAGTGTATAGTATGTGATTGACATCAGCTGACAGGAAGTAAACATGGACCCAAACTGTTTCCTCGCAACACAATGAGGATGAATACAGGCATATTCAGGCAGACAGTATGAGGAACATTTTTGAACATTAAAGCATGTAAACATGTTGTAGTAGAAACATAAAATACAAGTATGAACCTGAAATGAAGCATGATACGGGATCTTTAAGCATAAAAGATTATTTTGTGTTGTTTTTTGGCCATGCAAGAATAGTTTCAAAATCAGTTCTGAACTGGAAAATATTAAAACTAAATCATTATTCATTTTATATCAAATTAACTTTTGCAGGATACTTTTTTCAGGAAAAACAAAGCACTATTCTAATGACGAGTGTCTGAAAGTTTCATTCTGCTACGTACAGCCAGACTAACACCACTATCTTTTTTTATGACAAGGACTATGCCTTTCATTTAAAGGATACAGAGGCAAAGGTTGACCAAAGGTGTGAGATTAAACTCTTAATAGAGTGCAGCAGCATTAGAGGGTGGAGGTGGTGCTCAGAATTCCCCAGTAGATGGAGCCGGGATGGAGTAGCTTCAGCTCTAAAAAGTGTCTTATCGGACAGGCTCGATACTGCCGACAGCTTTAGGGGCCCTAATGCTCCCAAGAGTTATGGGTTCTCGTTGAGCAAGGCAGACAAACTGAGCATTCACTCCAGCGCCTGAAAAGAGCCCGATGAAATACACAGTGCACATTCAAAAGAAATATGAAAGCATTTCACCTCCCTCTTCCCCACAACCCGTTGCCTATCTTTCAATCCATCGCCCTCCTTCTTTCTCTCTCTCTCTCTCTGTTCTCCCCCTTGCCTTTGATTCATGGCATGCAGCATTGGCATATTCATAATCAAACGGACCTGACACTCCACATCCTCCCTCAGTGGGAACGTCGACGGCTGCGGCAGGAACTTTACACTCGGCCGTCACTCCTAATCAGCCGCTCCCAACGCCGGGCTCCACCGTCATCCATCAGCCCTTCTCTCTCCGGGCCTCTGTTTGCTCTCTCTTTCTTTCTTTCCTCTTCCTTCCCACTCTTCTCCCCTATCGTCTAGTCCTTCATCACGCTTCTTCTCCGATTCTCTCCCTCCGTTTCTTCCCCTCTCCTCGGTCTGCTCCATCTTGGCGTGAAGCCCGAGAGTGACAGGGGGTGAAAGCAGGAGATGAAATGTCAGAGTCGGAGCAGGGCTCTGGTGGAGGACCCGAATCACCATTGATTTGTTGCCTTATTGAAATAAGAATAAGAAACAGGCTGAAAATTCAATACACGCAAAATAATGCAAATTTGTGTGGCCCCTTTAAAAAAAAAGGGGAAAAAACCTCCTGTGTGTGAGATGGGCTGACAGGCCCTGCGGCCTTCTGGGACCCCCTCACCCCCGCCCCTCCCTCTAGTTCTCCCTTCACTCCCCCTCCAGCCCCCGCTCCTCCCCCGCCCCTCTCAGCACAGCGATATCATTATTACCCGTGTCTGGCCCTTGATCAGTAATGTCAACATCTTTCATATTGACGAATGTGCTGTCTGCCCGCATTGTGCACAGAATAGTTTACAGCCCGGCAGTGGACATGAATCACTCCTCTGCCACACACACACACACACACACACACACACACACACGGACATGTATCTGACAACACACAGATACACGCACGCTCACATACTACGCACATACACACTCACACAAATGCATTACAAATACATTCTTCTCTCTCACACACATACATATATTTTCTCTTTCACACACATTGATGGCAATTAATCAACTGCGGCCACCATGCAGCACCTAGTTCCTTGTTCACACACACACACACACAGACCAACTGACAAGTGCACATATCTCCTCGGAGAGTACCTGATGAAAGTAAACGTTCAGCTTCATTAGTAGATTGGCTGCAGTCCCTTAATCCTATATATGTGTGTGTTTATGTATGTACTGTGCATGTATATGTGTATTTGTAAGAGTTGGCTGAATTTAACGCTCAAAGTTTCGCGCCTGCTCTCCGCTGAATATGAATGGGAGCGTACTGCTTTTTTGTTTAACTCCAAAGTTATGAATCAGGATCAAATGTACTTGTCATGCACACATAGCAGGGATTTGACCTTGTCATTCATGAATCATTGATGAACGTCATAATAAGAATTCGCACAATACCTGTTTCACTTCATTTCACCTGGTGGGATGCCTGTAAAACGAGGCTCGTCAATCAAACAAGATGTGAACAAATTTGTCTGGAAAATATTAATTATATATTCAGTAAGAAGCATTTAACAGTAGATAAGAAATCTATCGAATATTTGGCATTTGTGCTTAATATCAAGACATCCACAGCAAATGTATAAATGTATGTTTGCTATATTTCTTTCAGTGTTTAATATCATATCATGTGCCTCTAAATTATTCATTGCTTTTACCATTTTATTGCATTCTGCAATCAGGAACCAAAAAAATATTCAACCACATCCTGCAGTATAATTGCATGGCTATCTCTCTATAGTATCCTTGCTATAAAAACATAGTTTTAATTAAAAAAAACAAGTGAAATCTCACACATACTATCCTTTGTTTCTGATACAAATCAGTTTGGTCCAAGATTTATTTTTGTGACATGATCATGATAAGTGACGCAGCTTTCAAAACTGATTAAACTCTCATCAGTTTCTTCTTTGCATGTTGGACTTGCATTGCTAAATGAGCATTCAGTGTGTTTTTCATTAAGCCCAAAGTTAACCCCTCTGCTCTTCTCTGTGTCCTCAGATGTCGGCCATCGAGAACATGGCAGAGAAGCTGGAGACGTTTGGCTCCCTGAAGCCGGAGTCTGGTGATCTGCTGCGCTCCGTCCCCTCTATGTTCGACTTCAGAGCCCCGCCCTCTGCACTTCCAGAGACGCTGCTGCGCAAGGGCAAGGAGCGCTACACATGCAGGTAACCACGGCAACTGGGGTGACATGTGTTACTTTAATTTTTAACTTTCATGGTGGTCATAAATTAACAATCCTCTAGGGCAAGTAGTTTTGATATTGGCATTTGAGTCTCTTTTTTTATTTTGCCACAGAGTCACAGTTCTGTGATTTTTAACATTAGAATAATACATATTTTTAGATACATGTATGTAAAGTAATGTAGGTAAACCATACTTTAAAATTTTTTCTATTCCTTTATAGATATTGTGGGAAAATATTCCCGCGCTCCGCCAACCTGACCCGCCACCTCAGGACTCATACAGGAGAGCAACCATATAGGTAAGACTATTTCTACGGATCTAAAGAGCCACGTTCACACACATGTACTGTCTCTTGGAGCTTGTACAATGTGTGTATACGTTGAAGACGTGTGTAGGTGTTTAGTTTTTGTTTGAGCTGTTATAACGGAGAAGACGGACCAACAACAACATGTCAGCGGAGTATCATCCTCCTCTCTTCTGCCAGCATCCCTCCATCTATCCTCCTCACCTCCAAGAATACACACCATGCAAAACGATATAGGAGAATCATCGTCTAGTCAAGGATTAGATTTGCACAATAGCACATTAACTCCCCAGGTGAATAATTGTTTTTCTCTCTCCACAAATATGAGTGAGAGCAGCAAGCGAGCGTCTTCTCAAGCAGACGGAGATGCAGCTTATGGATGTTTTCCCAGGGAATTCTTGTCTACAGTCAGAGCAGAGTTTATGTGTGTTTTCTTATGCTGTAAAAGCCTGGAATAATTATCCTGCTGCTAAATAATTTGCCTGATGAAAAATGGTGTCCGTAGCCAGGGTGACAGGATGAGGAGGAGGAGGAGGAGGCAGGGGGGGTTGAAGCTGGGCTGAGAGGAAGGGAGGAAGTTTGGTGAAAAATTGGGGTGATGAGGAGCACGGGCAGATGTCCAAGCCCGGCAGCTGTGGTCATTGCTCTTGCGCGTATTAGGCCAGACTCAAACTGAACTGGCTACTTGCCGCGACAAGTGAGGCTTTCTTGCCAACTTAAAAAAGTTTAGCACAAGATTAAGTCCTTTTTTTTCTGCAATCATAGTCTGGTTGGCAAATAAGACAAAAAGATGCACAAGTTTCTCAGCGTTTAGTTTCACAGGAAACTTTAGTTATAGAAGTCTCTCCCTGCCCTCGCTCCCTTTCTAGGTGCTGCTGAGGTAGGAGTAACAATGCAGCAGCAGTTCAGTACACATGTAAAAATGAATCTTGCACATATACTACATTTGGATAATGAGTAAGCTCTGGCCAGCACCGCTCTGCTTTGTAGTTACTAAGGTAGAGGAATGTTGGCCCAAAGCTCGGAGGAGGCCTGCTGACCACAGGGGAGAGAGAGAGACAGACGCAGGCCTCTACTGCCCCAGCCTGATAGCCTGCACTCCGCACGCTGGCATGCCATTAAAGATCACCGCTGTTTATTGTAATTTTTTGTGGAGATAACCGGGGGGTTCCTGAGGGACGGCCAATCGAGCGAGCTAATTCCACCAGAAGAAAAGATGTAATCTTCTCGTATAATTTTGCATGAAGAAACTTGGCAAGAGGCTGTAATTTTTGCAGGGCTACAACCAAAATCTGTTGCGTGCTTATTTTGTGAGGGAAGAATGCAATTTTATTGCGCTGGCTGGAGATAAGAGGCAGAGCTGTTTCACCTTAAACAAGCTCCTCCATCATGTCTGGGACTGTGGGACTGCTGGGACTGTCTGTATGCCTGTGTGTATGTGTGTCCCACATTATGTATTCCATTATGTTTCCCACAGAACAAACCGCCGCTTCCTGATTCATTATGCAGCACAGTTGTACTTATGACTAGCAGCTTGTGTATTTTTTGCTATTTTTGTCATTTCGTAATTGTTTTAAGTGAAAAGGCCTTCACTTTTCCCTGCAGGTGTAAATACTGCGACCGCTCCTTCAGCATCTCCTCCAACCTGCAACGTCACATTCGCAACATCCATAACAAGGAAAAGCCCTTCAAGTGCCACTTGTGTGATCGTTGCTTCGGTCAGCAGACCAACCTGGACCGCCACCTCAAGAAGCACGAGAACGGCAACCTGTCAGGTGAGAAGCCTTGAACATACTGTACGTGTGTGGAAAGATAATAGTTCATAAATTGATCTGAGTTTTTGCAGCTGATTCAAGCCTTTTTTGAGAGCTGCTTTGCTGATTTGTGACACAGTAGCAATGCATTTGCTAGATATTATAAAACATAATTTACTGAAATGATTTTAGAAGCTGAAAAATTAGATTAGATAAATCTTTCATCTGCCTCTGCAAAAGCACAAAATATGTTTTGAATGCTTTCATCAGCAGCTCAGCTTATGGGTTTAATAGGTTGCATCACTCTGACTCTGAATCAGCAGAACAAGCGGTGACACCTTGCCAGCAGCTGAGAGCAACAGTCCTCAGAGGAGGTTTCCACTTAATCAGACACCGTGTTCACTCTATCAAACGCTAAATGAATTATCTGCCAAGCGTTCCCTTTGCCTCATCAAACACTGTATCCCACAACACAAAGATAATAGACTGGAAACTGTTTAGCAGAAAAGCTGTTTCATCATAGTTAAAATGATAAGATTTGTCACTTTCACCTAAAAGACACTCTGGCAGGTCAATCATTAACAATGCATTTTGTCAAAACTCATATCATTTAATTTTAGATTGTAGTCAAGATCTCAAAGTTTCCAAAGATACCATATTATACCATATTTTCCCTATGATATAATGGGTCCTACACTGTAATTGCATTTAAACATTGAGACCAGCAGATACAGAATATGTCACACTGTCATAGAGAGACATTTGAAGCTACTTGTGGGAACTTTGAGGGAAACAAACAAACAGGGCGGTCCCTTTAAAAACGGGCTGCAGGAGATCGTTGTTTGCATGATCCTGTTTATATCAATCTAAAATAAAAATCATAGAAGCGAGAGCATTCCTTATTTTTGCAGCAGAAAGCCAAGGCTTCTGTCTTTCGCATCATCACATTGTACGCTCGTGATGACGTGACGTTACGTTACGTTACGTGCTGAACGTATCAAAACTATCAAAACGCCTTTGTACTCGATCTCAAAAACTAAAAAATTTGCATAGTTCCAATAACCTTTTGGATCAGCATGTTTTGTTTGTTTATTTAGTAACATTTTATGAAAAAACTTTTTGTATTTTTTTAATTTATGACACAATTTCAATACTTTTAATCATTTATTCTAGTTTATTGACTGACATAACCTTTGAGCTTAGGTTGTACATATTTTAGGTTTATGAAGCATTTGAAGATACTCCAAGAAATGAGATCATAATAAGCAAAAATACCAATGTAAGCACAGGTGGACCATTTCTATTGTTCAAAATGTAAAAAAAAAAACACTCACAATTTACATTTTACGTACAGCCATCATTTCAAAATGTTTCGCGACATCATGGTACAACATATTTTCAATATTGATTATATTGAAATATCAAAACACATCTTTGGAGACAAAACTGGAATGTGTTTTTTCTTTCTGCAGGCACTGCGATGTCGTCCCCACGGTCTGAACTGGACAGTGGCAGCGCCATATTGGATGACAAAGAAGACTCTTATTTCAATGAAATAAGAAATTTCATCAGCAACACAAACCAGAACCAGACATCCCCGGACCCCTCAGAGGAAGGGTAAGCACAGTTTTATCAGATCTACATCTACAGAGCTACAACAAGATGTTTATAGACAAATATCATCCAGGCTTCTCACCCACCACATCTCAGCAGCAGCGGGGACAAATGAGGCCTGGCCCTCATTACTGCATGGTGAACTCTCACATTAATTGTACCTACATTAAGATTGTTGGACTTAAGAAGGACTTGAATGGGTTTGAATAATGGGTCAGCTGCTAACAACCCCTTGCATTTTTCCTACCACCCAGCCAGCCCTCGTTAATGATGACATCATGCTCAGAGGTCTGGAGTAGAGAGCAATCATCTGTGATGACATTTAAGATAACGGCAGGTTTTGGAAACGTGCTGCAGCTCCTTATATCAGTTGCCTTTCGGCCACACGTACGAACAGATATCTGCAGCTACGTCTGAGCATTATGCAAATAAATTCTTGGAGCTGCGATCGGGTCAGATAGCAGTTGAGAGGTCTGCTCAGGTCTCTAAGTTTGTTTTCACGACGGTGCGATCGCAGGGCAGATTGTGAGTCCGGATAGAGATCTCGCAGACTGGCGTATGATTGTGCAGAAGGCCTGTGAGAGCAGGACCGGGTCGGTGGAGCGTCAGATGGACGGGGGAGAGGAGCGGGAGGGGGAGTGCAGTAGTTATAGCCCGCCACATCTGGAACCAACATGTCTGCCTACAGGAAGAGGGTAGAGGGGGTGGGGTCAAAGGGTCGGCCCGTGTTTCCTTTCAAAGTGCTGTGCTCCTGACTACTTCTGATAGATACTTTATCCCCAGCAAATTACCACGTTTGAAAGCGTAATTAGCGAATCTGTTTTCTTAATCACGGAGCTCCAGCTCTCTCTTTTGGAGCTGGTCCCTCCTCTCTCCAACGCGGCACGAACACCACCTTGTCGGCCTCAAACTCTCCATCCCAGCGGGAGCGCTGTCCAAAGCACAATATTATCAGCTGCTGATAAAAGAGATGTAGATACTGTATGTGCTAAAACGTAATCTGCAGTAATTCCCTCTCTCCCCTTTCTCTAAAGTCACTGCACGCTCAAATGCATCCCTTTATCCAGCGCAGGTATCCTGTTTATAAGCATCCTATAATTACGTGGTGATGTGCTTGATGTGTTTTGTTTCCTATCTATCTGCTCTCTCCGCGTCCAGTTCTCGGTCCTCGTCTCTGAGTCCTTTGTGCGAGAAATGGCATTTTTGAGAGCTGACGAAAGACGTCTCAGAGTGTAATTAGTGAATCAGTCTAAATGTGGTTCCAGATGATTTACCAAATGGTGGTTTCCTGTGGCGCTGAGACAGAGGGACAGATTAAGAGTCAGGCAGTTTGGATAGCTCGCCCTCTCTCCCTCCGCGGGGATAGAGGAATGGGCCGGTTGGCAAACGCTCTCATAACTCTCCCACCAAATGGGGCTGTCAGCTAAATATTTTGCCTATTAGATGAATACGAGATAGTAGAGAAAATAAACAAGAGGAGAGGCGAAGCACTCCAGTTAAGTGCTGCAACGATCAGCCCAGTGCTGCTGTGCCCAAAGGGGCTCCAGAGCCTCGATGACAAACGGGAATCCGGCTCTCTCGATCCCAGCTGCCATGTCCTGCCTCAGATTCACGCTCCATTGTTTTTGTATATATAGAGAAAGAGGATTCTCACAAGAACGTGAAGAAAAACAAAGGACAAAAGCCAGCACCCGGCATACGTACTAAACCCACATATAGTTTTTACTTCAGTGCCTATTTCTTGATTACTTTCTTAAACATAAAAAAAGTGTATTTATAAAATGTATAGCCAATAAAAGAGATGTTACTGTCATTTATTCCTCCTTAAAATGTACTACTTTATCAAGTCGTATTGATCTAATCGATGGTCCTGGTCTCCAGGTTAAATGGCGGTCAATTTGAAGAAGAGAAGCCGCTGATGGCCAGCCAGGGGTCGCGTGACCTGGAAGACGAGGAAGCGGAGGAGCTCGTTGCCGATGAAGAAGAAGGGGACGAGCCTAGCAACACCCCTGGGAAACAGAAAGACGAGGTGCTTCCTGGTAGCCTCAGCGACGACATAATACAAGACGAGATGGACTTCAGTGGACGCAACGACTTAAACCTCAACTGCAAAACCTCTCCTAGGAGGTAAGCTCGCTACGATTAAAACAAAATGTTACATTGCGTAAATGATGTCATAAGCATCTTGTGAATTGCCTTATTTAAATGTTCTGCTTGACCTCTAGGTATAAGGACGAGGAGGAGCAGAGTGGCTACTCAGCCTTGGATCATATTCGTCACTTTTCGGACATGCGCAAGCTGGAGGAGAGCGAGCTGAGTGACGGAGATGGAGATGGAGACGAGGACGATGGATCGTTTGGCTCCCCCTCTCTGAGTGACGCAGTCAAACAGCCGCTCTTTAGGAAATCTAAGTCTCAGGTAAAAGAAACATTGCCAGTCAACGTAACATTGCCGGTTCAACGTTAATGTTTTGTTTTTTTTCACTTCAGAAACTGACTTGCCCAAAGTCAATTTTAACTTGCCCCTATGCAAATTGTTTCATTTTTATCAGTTTAGCAAATAACAACAATGTAGGAGCCAAAATGTGTATTTAGCCTGTGTTTTTTATTATCATTTTGGTTACTATCACTTCCCGTGATTGACACAGGGGTGTGGTTTCACTTTATTTACCTGTTCACTTGAACGGCGGGATTCAGACAGAGAGGGTGAGCTAGACACCGATATTTTCTGTTGAGCGTTAGGTCCTACTTTAGTTATTCAGTACAGTTATTTCTTGTAAGTATTTTCATTTAATAAACATCATGAAACGCATCTGGACTTAAGTATGGATTTGTTTGAACGCGACACAGTTAAGAGCCTACTTAGCCTATTAGCAGCTTTGCTCAAGCTTTGCTTGCTCTCAAACTTGCAGCAAACTGCGCTATGCATAGCTGGAGTTTCATCCACATCCTCCAACGCCACCCAACTAAACTCTTGTTTCCAGAATAATTGAAATACTCGCTTGTACTTCAACTCATAAACTTTGTCTTTACCTGTCCCTGTTTTCTCGCGAGTGCCCGATCGGTACTGAGCATGTGCAACTCTCAAGAGAGATGAGAAGGAAGTGAGATGGCTCACTCTTTACTTTTACTATTACTTTACTAAACACCTATAGATCTTTCAGTACCCAGTTAAAACAATGGATGATTAATACATGCACATGTCAGCATTAAACTCTTTGCTGCTTCTATTTATATGTCCTGCTTGTCTGCAATGTAGTTTTATATATTTATATATATATATATATATATATATATATATGTATATAAATGTCACCAACTTCCAACTTTCCAACTTTTAAACTGCTTGTCCCGTTTTATGTTTTTGTTCGGATGAATTTTAGAAAGACTTCTGTAACACCTTGGCCAGGGACAACAGATGAAAAATAGGCTTTTTCTCTAATTCTGGCTAAACTTAAGACTAAATAAACTAAACTAAACTTAGCTACTTCCATCATAAGCTCCAGAAAAAAAATGTTTTTACCGGGCAAGTGAGTCTCAGGCAGTCCTTATTTTTGAGCCTTGACAGTTCACATGCATGCATGTTTACCTACACAATGTGCATACATATTTGCATCGAAGCATGGTAGTTAAATGTAATCCATCTCTCTCTCCCCCAGGCGTACGCCATGATGTTGTCTCTGGCTGAAAAGGACTCTCTCCACCCGGCCTCCCACACCCCGGCCACCATGTGGCACAGTCTGGCACGGGCTGCTGCTGAATCCAGTGCCATCCAGTCCCTCAGCCACGTATGATGACACACCCCTTTGCGCTTTCCTTTCACCTTTCAACCCCCCGAACCTGACAAAACCTGACCTATGGCACTGGGAGCCCGTTGCAGGGGGCTATGTGCGGTGGCCCCTGATCGTCCACAGAGTGACTGCTGAGCAGAACCACGGCCCATCTGACTGCTGAGCGGAGCGCCTCACACACAAAGCAGGGTCACTGCTGTCCACGCAGAACCCAGCCCCCAAAAAACCTCCAACAGATAGAGAGAAAATGTCCCTCTGAGACCTTAAAATTCTTACATTAACACCAACCAGGATGATAGCAATGTGGTGAAAATAATAATAAGTAATAATAGCTGTATTTATTCTGCTGAATTTCTATGTTTTGCACAGCAAAGGCAGCTGGTGGACATGGAAGATGGATGTGCTGATGTATCATTGCTAGACTGCATTTATTGCCCAGCACATAGAAGACATGGAGAACGTTTTACGCTGAGAGGGCGAGTTTGGTTGTGTCTCTAAGACAGCCTTACTGTGTGTAAGTAAAGCCCTGGCTCATCTGACAAAAAGTATCTTTAAAATATATTACAAGAATTCCCTTTAACCCCCAGAGAGCCACAGGTGTTTCTCATAAATACATGTACTTGATGATAAAAAATGAAGGGTGGGGTGAGCAACCTCAAATGAAAACCGCTCCATGTAAGGACAGCGCTAGCAGCGCTTTAATATCACTGAAGTCATTGAAGAACAAATTTTAAAAAAGTAATTGTTTAAACTGAAATCAGGCCAGTTTCCCATCTGCGTTTTCATAGCTGCGTGTGTCTGCACAATCATAGCACTGTACACAAGTGTCTACCAACTGCACTCCATCCTGCCCGCCTGCGCTATCTGTGAAAGGATATAAATAGATTGTCTTTTTAGTGGAAGAGAAGAAAACACTTTTTTTTTTTTTTACTGAAATAAGTAGCCAGTGCTGAAGTTAATTGTTGTTCTGTAAAGGGCATATGTCTTTTTTCCAAACCCTTGAATCCATCCTAGTCAGCCAACAATACCACTAAATAGCCTGAATGCTAGTCGTTAGCTACTCCATGCTCGTGTGTCTTTCATTTTTAGACAATCATGATTTTGTTTCCTTTTTTGTTTTTGTTGGTGTTGTTGTTGTTATTTGCTGTTGTATGTTGAGAATTGTATTTATTTCTTGGCAAACTGTAGTTTGTTTACTGAATAGCACTGCTCTTAGCCCAGGTGAAGGGGAGATTCCTCGCCGGGCCTATCCCAGAGTTCAATGGGGTTTGTAGATTACATTTGAGTGCCGGATAGTATTAAACATACAATTCACTCCTTATTCTTCTAATGAAACCGGTCGATGAATAGATATTACTTAGGTTTTTTTTCTATGACAATTTAATGATTCAATTGTAAAAAATGAAAAACATTATAAAGAATGAATAATAAAAAAAAAAAAAGCCAGGTATAATTTCTCCCATAAACGCATGATTGGTCTGGTAAGATCTGTATCTGACATTTTCTACGGTTGTCTGCAAGCTTGTGTGACGTTCGGTTCATGTTAATCCCTTGTGCCAAACTTATGATAAATAACAGATTACTTTCATTTATTCTCCCGTTTTGAGGGACCAGATTTGTTTTTGTTTGTTTGTTTATGTCGTTGTTTTGTTTATAATCGATTTTAAAAAGTAATCAGCAAGTTGAGGTACTTTGTTTTAATGCTTTCTACAATGTAACTGTTATGCATTTCAATTCAATACTGTGGGAGGAACAACTAAGAAATAAAGGACTACAATGTGGATTGACATGTCTTCCATTCTCTCTTTATTTCTACTTAAACATTTTACTCACCCTTTGTCTGCCGTCTCCCTCACACCTCCCCGCTCCATACAGTCCTTCTGGCTGCCCATCATTTTGGCCCAAACCGAGATTTATACTAAGAGACATGAGTCAGAAAACCACCTGGCGCTTTCTTCTGGCGCTCCCATGGCCTCCAAGAGCGAGGGAGAGCCTGAACTCTGGTCCTCTATTTTTTCCTCCAGGCTTTGGCTCGCATAGAGAGAGCGAAGGAGAGAAAAGGCTGGAGAGGGCTTGAATGTGGTAGTGGGAGCGGAGGCAGGAATGTGTCCTCTTTATTTGTGTCCGTTTGTGGGGCATGATGGATGAGTTGGGTAGATGTGATGACCTGGCTCATCGCTCAAACGCTCAATAAGAGTCCCATCCTGCAGCAGGCCTCCCCATCCGGCACCCCCCTCGGTCACTGCTGCCAGCCAACGTGGGCGGACATTGTGGCTGGGAGGGCTGGAGGTTCAGCGGCTCCATTGTCCGGAGAGTGGCTCGGGTGGGGGGTTGGAGAATTGGGCATGACAGTGAAGATGGCTGGCGCTGACACTCCACATTTACAGTGCTCTTGGCACCCTAATGGATGGGGTGTTTTCTTAGGGCCTGTCGTCAGCCCTCAGGGCTACGTGGGGCGTCCAGCTTTGATGAGGTCACAGGGGGTCACGCAGTGTTGATGAGGTCAGCACGGGTCGTCCAGCTTTGATGAGGTCAGCTGCAGCGACGGTAGTGGTGGCGAAGGCCGCGGCCATAATGGAGTGGCAGTGATAATGGTCCGAGTATGAGTTTTGCCACCTGTATTATTTTTTATTTGATTAATTAATATGATTATGTGAAGCTGTCAGTAGTCATGTAACAGCATCACTTTGTGTCTGCTAATCCAGGATCTACAGTACGTCCTTAGATATACAGTTACTGATTTTTTTAGCCACTTGAGGACAACCGGAATATATATATATGACATACTTTTAAGTTGATATGATGAACAAACAGTTGTCTATTTACACATCCAGCAGAACAACATTTGTATTTGGAGTCCTGTTTCTGTCTGGTGTTTCATTCACTGTTCTTCGTTTGAACTCCTGGAAATATATGGCTTCTTATCTACTAAATGCTCCACTATGTTCACCGGCTACTCATTGACTTTGTCTGTCTGCGGTGCTGAGCAGGAAGTGTACTGTAGTGATGGGTCACTCACGAACGCTTCGTTCAAAAGAACAGATCTTTTGAGTGAACAAACTGAACTGAATCACTTCCCTGGATCGATTAGTTCATTCCTCAGTTCAGTTGAGCTCTCAGCTTGTGAGCGAACATGCAGTCAGGGACTCACTGAGTGAGTGAGTCAAGTAGTTTGTTCTCAGGAGGAATGACGTGTGTCGTGTTCAAGACAGCAAATACACAGTTGATTCGGGTAGGGTTGCAAATATGACAGACAGATAGTTCTGTTTTTGAATAGATAATTTGTTTCTTTGTTTTTCACTTGAGGCCTTGTTTAAAATTGTGAAAATAATGATTTACACATAGAAACGAAATATAGGTGTGTATTAAAAATGTAAATTTCATTTTCTTCTGAAAACATAACAGAAAATATATAATAAACTGACATTTAGTTGCATACACCTTTTATTTGCAAATGGTCTTTATTCAACTAGATTCTCTGTTCTCAGTTCACTAGTTAGCGAGCTGAACTGAACGTTCAGTTCAGCTCGCTGAACTGAACGTTCAGTTGTGTTGAGTGAACAAATCTTTTTGATAAATATTTTTACTGAACTGATTCTAGTGATTCAGTCCACTGAAAAGAACAGCTTTGCCCATCAGTAGTGTACAGTGTTTTTATTAAGAGCTTTTTCACTGAAGAGTGGTTGCCAGCCGCAAAACCTACTGTACACTACAAGCCACCTCTTTCACATTGCATATAGTCAATTAATCCATGGCTATCATGAGAAATATTGTCTATAGCGGCTTTAACTACTATTGTTGTAGTGTATGTCTGTGCTTCATAATATTGATGTCATTTCTGCTAACGAGAAACCAGATAAAGGAACAGCGTTTTAGCATAAACTTTTAATTTACATGATCTTTGTTCCATTTTAAATAAGTGGAACAAATACAGAGAGGCTTCTCACCTTTTCCCCTCAACAACTCATCATTCTGCAGGTGCAATAAAACTTCTAGAAGTTCAACAAGCGTTCAACAACCAGGAAATCCACCTTGACTACATCTAGGAACTAACTATCACCACCCCTCGGTGGCCACGCCCCTACTGCAAATCAAATCGCCCATGTAATTACATCACCTACATAAAGAAAGTCCCCCGGGCAAAAGGTCCAAAGGCACTAACTCTTGAAAGAACACCAAAATATTATGAATAGACAGCAGTGTGTGTGTGTGTGTGTGTGTGTGTGTGTGTGTGTGTGTGTGTGTGTGTGTGTGTGTGTGTATAATGCCATTGTGTGTGGGCAGTGGAGTGGTAGCGAGGAGGGCACCCGGGTGAGTTTGGCAGCTCAACGTTTGACTGTTGTTGCGCGCGCTGGTTTGATCAGCGTTGATTAGCACATGCCAATGTCACCCATGTATCCTCTCGCACTTAATCAACACGTTGAGGACGAGTTATTGCCGTCATTAACCCACGGCTTCTCACAAAGGGCTCAGTGTGTATTGAAGTGTGGCTGGCAAGGCCCTGGATGAGTGTGTGTGTGTAAGTGTGTGTTTAAAGAGCTAAGGAAGTCAGACAGAAGAGTGTGCATTAGTCAGTGCAATCTGTTTTAGTTAAAAGTGTGTGTGTGTGCGTGTCAAAGGGGGCTGGATCCCCAAGCTGCTTGGTCCCCACAGTGTGTGTGTGTGTGTGTGTGCGTGTGTGTGTGTGTGTGTGCGTGTGTGGACGGGTGGGCACACTGTGGGCAACGCTTGGTGGGGCTTGGAGCCACTCAGCTAATGGGGCAGCTGGCACACCCTCAGAATCCATCAGGCCTCATTACAGCTCCTGTTCGGCCACCGTCCTCCTCCTTTTCCTTTCCTCCCCTCCTTCTTTCCTCTCCTCACCCCTTCCTCTCTTCTGCCACCCGTCCATTCCGCCAACCCTGTGTGGCATGTAAACTGCCCCCTCGCTGGAACATACATCACACCCCCAGAGAGAGAGGCCATCACAGCTGGCAGCTCTCACACTGATTGACTTGGCATCCGTGCTGACTCAGACGCCAGGGGAAACATTTTCGGAGAGCGAGAGGGAGGCATCACGGACGGGTGTGGGAGGGTAGAAGGGGATGGTATGGCGTTGGCACAAGTGGGAAGTGTGTTTGGGTGGGGGAGACTCCACAAATCATCACATCAAGTGTTTTGTTGTGTTTACAATAATGGTAGCACCTCCTCTGTCTGTGTCTGCGTGCAGAGCAGATGATTGCAGGCCAGTCATCTTCTTCTTCTTCTTCTGTGCTTATCTTCTTGTCTTCTCTCCAACGTCTGCCCCTCTCGCTCTGCTTAGAAAGCAGCAGAGCTTAAGGTTGTGGTTTCATTACACTGTTTGTTTTTCTCCCTGGAGGCTACGGGTCATTAGTGTTATTGATGGACACTCAGCACAGATCCCAGACCAGGACAGAGCGGAGCGGAGCAGTCGTTGCACATGGTTTTAATATGACGAGTCTAATCAGGACAGGCGTGGTGGCAGAACCACTTGGAGCCTGTTATTGAAATCATCTCATTCTGTAGCTCATGGAGTAGATTAGAAAGTGGCTCATCAGGGCCTTCAGCTATAAAGGAGTGGGTACAGTAAGATTAGGGTTTTGGTACTGCTGGAGCAATTGAACATAAAATGTATGCTTCAGTATCAGCCATAAACTTTATTATGTTCATTATATTATACCATGATGAGCCATATTATTAGCCATATATTATATATGTGCACTCACTTGATTTAGATCAGTGGCTCCATGCTTTTTTCCATATTGAGCGCCATCCAGTGGTGAATATACTAATGTACACCCATCTAGTTAAACTTTTTAACATTTCACCTATTAAATAACTATATTCTGTATAAAGGTCCTAGTTTGAACACGTTGTGTGCTCATTTCTGCCGAAGTACACTACATGCTGACACGTCTAAACCAAAGATGCCCTCTTTACGCCGCACAGATTCAGAGTGTGGGAGAGTTTCTTGATACTTATCTTTTTGCAGCCTTGACATTTAACATTTATTTTTCCAGGCAACAACCTAACAAATGGTGCAGGACGTGCTGAAATGATTTCCCCCCTCGTTCTTTTATCTGAGCCGACAGCTTTGTCAGCTGGAGTTCAAAACACTGTGGCCTTCTGGGAGATCTCGTTCAACGCAGAGGGGCAGAAATGATCTCTGGGACTTGAAGCTATGTGGCATTTAAGTGATAGAATCTCTTCTGTAAAGAGTGGGCTTATGCTTAATTGCAGCGAAAAAGTACCCATGATGCGATCTTACCTTTTACGGGCTATTTCATCTGCAGTTTCCTGCACCCTTCTCCCTCTCTCCAGCACTCCTGATGAGCCAGCATCAGCCTTTTAGCACAAAGAACATCTTTGTTCATGTGCTTGTAATAAAACAAAAGTGGCTTTCAAAGTGGTGAGCTCATTTTAAGTAAACCAAAATGATGTCTGAATCAGCTCCTTTTCCTATGACCATCTTACATCAAAAAAAGAAAACCCCTGCTACACACTATCTATGTAGTATTAGTATCCTACTAGCCAACTGTATAGGATTGGATCGACTGTGCAGTGTGCATGCACAAGGGTTGGCACTAGAGCTACTACTTGATCTTATCATATCTTTTGGCATTGCCAGCTCTTCATTTGTGGCACCCAGCGTTAGGCTATATGTGGAGGGCAGGAGTGGAAGTAACAGATTACATTTATTGTTGTTACTGTAACAAAGTCTTTTTTGTGTGTAGATCCTACTTTTACTTTTTTGAGTGGACTATTTCTTAAAATCAGTAATTTTTACATTTTATATTTATTTCTTTATTTATTTGTCAAAGGTATCGCGTTAACGCAAATTATTTTTAACGCCACTAATTTCTTTAACACATCAACGCAACTTGCGATTTTTACGTTGTAGTGGGCTCAGTTTTACAGCCAGATACTGGTATCATATGAAACTAGAAAACTTAAGGAATCCATTGGTACCAACCATGTCAAACTAGCTTGTCGTGAAGGAGGCTAAATAACGCTCCAAACTTGCGCTAAATTTTGAAAAACTGGCATGGCCATTTTCAAAGGGGTCCCTTGACCTCTGACCTCAAGATATGTGAATGTAAATGTGTTCTATGGGTACCCACGAGTCTCCCCTTTACAGACATGCCCACTTTATGATAATCACATGCACTTTGGGGCAAGTCATAGTCAAGTCAGCACACTGACACACTGACAGCTGTTGATACCTGTTGGGCTGCAGTTTGCCATGTTATGATTTGAGCATATTTTTTATGCTAAATGCAGTACCTGTGAGGGTTTCTGGACAATATTTGTCATTGTTTTGTGTTGTTAATTGATTTCCAATAATAAATACATACATACATTTGCATAAAGCAGCATATTTGCCCACTCATGTTGATAAGAGTATTAAATACTTGACAAATCTCCCTTTAAGGTACATTTTGGACAGATAAAAAATTCTGTGATTAATATGCGATGAATCCTGATTAATCATGGACAATCATGCGATTAATTGCAATTCAATATTTTAATCCATTGACAGCCCTAATATATAGATACAATAAATACAAACAATACAAGTAAATGAACACAATATCCAGTTAGTATGCAATAAAAAAATCAGTTATAATGCATAAAACAGGTAAATTTTACAATTTGATTTCATTGGAAAAATGTAAAACCAATCACATTGACCAAGAGTGCAATTTTCTAGTGATGTGTCGGTCACGAGAGCCGGCTCTTTTAAGTGAACCGTCCGAGAGCCGTTTTTTTTTTTTATTAATTCAAGGCAGAATGATAGGGCACTCCAGCGCGGCGCGATGACGATCTACAGGTACAGAGCAGGAGGGAGAGGAGGAGAGAAAGACAGAGGAGTGTGGTGCGCGGAAACGGAGCAACATGTAAAATTATGATATTCTGGAAATTATAAGGTTTGGTATAAATAAATGTAATAATAATTGATATATGTGCACACATACTAATCATAGGTCAAAACGGCGCTAAATTTGGCTGAATTATAAAAAGGCAGAAGTGGTAAAAAAAAGAGCCGTTTGGGAGGCTCTCCTTGGAGAGCTGAGCCAAATGATCTGGATCACTAAAAAGAGCCGTAATTCCCATCACTAGAATGAACGAGTGGAGAAGCTGAACCGGAAGTGGAGGATTTCATGGTGGTGCCATTTAAACAGGTGAGTACCAACAACATCCTGACTGGTCTCTCAAGATGACGTCAACAACCACTTTCTGCAGCCGGCGTGAAGTTTATATTGTTTGTATAATCTATGTTGTTTGCATTGTCTGCTTTGGTGATTGGTTTTATTCTACTGTTGATTCTAAAAGAAGTTTCAGGAGTGTTGTGTTGTTGATCATTTTTGTTTAGTTGTCTGAGTCTTTTCTGGATTGTATTCTTGTGAGGCTACACTGAGGAAGACAGTTGTATGTTTATTTAATTGATAATCAGTTGTATGCAGAGATTGCAGCGTTTGTGTGTTGTTGTAAATTAACATATCTATTTTGTAACCTATGTTCTTTAATCCAACACTAGTATCACTTAGACCTTTTCAACAGCTTTGGTCCACATTTACTTCCTGTCAGCCACTGCGTTAACAAGCATTGCAACAGGAAATACAAGAGGCCCACTTATAATGTTTCTGTTGTCAAGTCTCAAAAGGTGTATACCATCACACACCCCTTTTTTAAAATGTAACGTTTACTCAGAGTACATTTAAACTGACTTACATTTAACTTTTACAATATTACAATACTACAATATTGTAGTACTTGTTCTGCCTCTGTTGGAGGCAGATCCAGCGGTGCAGTGGCCACCCAGGGCTTAGTGGATGGATGGCCTCTCTGGGCCTGTTTGACTGGAAACAGGTGTGTGTCATCCGAAGATGAAGGCCTGGCCGATAAACATTATTGGAGAACATCTGCTGCTTGTCACAACACGGGGCGAGCGGGAGCGGCCCCCCATCCATCAGCCACACCGGAGAGTGGGTGTGGAGGGCTCCATCCTCCATCACTCACACCGGGGATGCTGGATATGGGGTGCATGTTTGGTCCAGGCACCTGCCTGCCTCTGCCAGCCCTTTGGCCGATAGAGGAGAATATGCTCCAGCGCACTTGAAAAATGCCTCGGGGGGAGCACGCTCTCTCTCTCTGACACTGACACCCCCCCCACACACACACCTTACACCACCAGTGTACCCTGCTCAGGTGCCTCTCTCACCCCCACCCACTTTAGATTACTGTCAGGGAGGCAGGCCTGGCCTTAATGCTTGACCCTTCTCTGGCTGATGAGAGATGCCTGGTAGTAGCCTTGCACAAAAACGCTCGCTGACATATCCACAGGCACGGGGTCCCATAGGTCTCTATGACAGCTGGAACCTCTCTCCCCCTTCCTTCTGCAATCAATACCATGCAACGCTGCATTCAAAGCACACAATGCTAAAATACACGTTTAAAAGCAGGTGTCCACGGATATTTTTTATTGTTATTTATTCGGTTCGTTGCTCTCTTTCTTTGTTTTAATCAAATAGATGACACATGGACGAAATAAAAAGACCATGGAAATGATGACAGTAAACATTTTATCAATTTTACACAAACAAAATGTATCAATGTAACACCGCTGACATAGGTATGCCAGGAATTGAGCACAGTAGGTTATGACTGCTATATCTGACACTGACCTGAGATATAATACTTTTGCAAAAAAATAAACACCCTCATTTAAATCAAATGCACATGTATGTTGAAGGATAGCAGTAGTGATGTGGGACTTGATGTAAAAAAAAAAAAAAAAAAAAGGTTTCTAATATTGTGCAATCATAGAAATGTGTACAGGTCCTGCAGGAAAAAGTATTAACATCAATTTGATCATTCTATCAGTCTATAAGACTCCCAAACTCTATCAGCTGCTGACTCAATAAACACAGATCTGAAAGAAGTGCAACGCATGCAAGTTTTGCCTGCAGTATTCGCGACCAGCACGCCGCACTGCAATAAGAAAACCCGTCATCAACGTTAATAAACAGAGTGTTTTTAATGCTGAAGCTTGTTCATTCAGATTGGCATGTTGAAATATCTTATGGATAGACGATAGCTTCATAGACATTTGTAAAAGGTGTATGGACAATAAAATAAGTTAAGGTGAGTCTATTCTTTAGAAAGAGTCCCATAGCAATAAAAAATCATTTTAGAATAATCTGTAAACCAGCAAACCAATGATCTGAGTTACTTTCTTTTGGTAAATGATGCAGTTTTGCAAATAATGTGAAATCAAAACATAATATTTTAGAAACAATTTAGAAGTACAGGAATAAACACATATAATACATATGTAGGTAATACGATTCCCTCTGTCTATGACAGAGAGCCATTTCAGTGTTTTGTGGGTCACTACGATGGAAGTGGATTACATAATGTGCTTTCCATATTGATAGATTCTGGATTTCTTGAAAAGCAGTAGGATATAATTTAATAAGGTACTTGAATTTATAGTGGAAAAACCACATCAGATATAAATGATCTATGTTTTTATATCTTGAAATATGTCTGAAGGTCATTTCTATTATGAAACTTCCCCTGCTTCAACATTTATGGCTCTTCTATTGGACCATATATTTGTCGCTCACCTGCCTGCAGTCCCTGTATGCGTGGATCTTGGTGTTTTATTTTTCAGAATAAGTAAATAAGTTATCCATTAGGGCTGCAACTAACGATTATTTTCATTATCGATGAATCTGTTGATTATTTTCTTGATTTAATGGATTAGTTGTTTGGTCTATAAAATGTCAGAAAATGGTGAAAACTGTCAATCAATGTTTCTCAAAGCCCAAGATGATGTCCTCAGATGTCTCAAAGATATTCAGTTTATGGTTATAGAGTAAAGAAACCAGAAAATAATCACATTTAAAATGCTGGAATCGGAGAATTTATTTTTCTTAGAATCAATTATCAAAATAGCTCTAAAGCTGGGTATGTTTTTACATCTTAAAATACATCTGGAAGTCATTTTTTATTATGAAACATCCCTGCTTCCAACATTTATGGCTCTTCTATCGGACCATATATTTGTAGCTCACCTGCCTGCAGTCCCTATACGTGTGGATATTGGTGTTTCTTTATTTTTCAGAACAAGTAAATAAGTTACCCATATGTTTTAAATCTGTTTTGGAGGCATTTAATTTTCACCAGAAATATGCTTGGTGTTCTGTTATGCTGACCATCAAGTTTTTTTGTGGACCCAAACTAAATATCGGTTATAAAGGCTCTCCAGTGTCAAGAGAGTATCAGATTCAGTCGTGTCTTGTCCAAATGCCCTTAAGAAAGAAACCGTAACAGCTCATTAAATGAAAAACTGGAAAGCAAATGAACCGCTCTCCATCAGCAATAGTCCCAAATGTGATGCAGGTATTCGTGTGTATTGCTAAGAAGTCTGTGTGACCCTGGTCTTTAAATCTTTGGACAGTCTGGTGTGGGTTTAGAGTTTATGGTCCTTTGAGGGCCCCTCACATGCCAGGTCCACTGGGTGATGATTACCTCGAGCTCCAGGCTCGGTGATGGAGTGCCAGTTTCTGACAGCTGAGTACCAGTTTCACAAAAACATAATATTACTAACATCACCTTTACCAAGATGATCTGAGTAATGCTTCACAGAGCCAAGCCCCGTGTTTGAACGTCCAGTCAGTCAGGAGCTTGCACCTCTGCTTGGGTTATGTGGTTTTGCTGCCTGCCCTTCTCTTTCTTTGGGACACAGAAAAGTTCAACGGTCCCGGTGTTTGGTGTAGCAGTGCTGAAAAGGGGGGGGGAGAAAAAAAAGCAAGAAGACATCAGCACTATTTGAAAATCAAAAGCAAATGTTCTGGGGGTTTTGGAGGAGAAGTAACTGGTACGTAGTCTCCCGTGTGCTTGGCTTTGAGGAGGTAAAACGAAGACAGCCCCGAGCCCGGCTCCATGCTGGGTGCAGATTAAAATAACTGTCAGGAGACAGGAGCAGCTATTGAGGGAGACAGGGTGACACACAGAGTGATGGGGCTCAGCCTCTCGCACTTCATGACACAGTATTTCACTAAAGCTGGTTCAGCTTTACAGCCTGTGACCTTGTGTGTGTGTGTGTGTGTCGGTGTGTGTGTCCGTTTTGCTTTAGCTTGACAACTCAAGTCGTGTGTGTGTGTGTGTGTATGTTTGGCAATGGGAGCTTAGGTTTACCTTCACTACAGGTGGGGCCCAACCAGGTGTGCGGACACAGGCATCGGCCACTCAGCCCATCACAGCGGGCCCTGTGGGAGCACTGACACGGCAGGGAGCAGTCAGGGCCGTAACGGTCTCCACCACAGTCTGAGACAGAAAAGACAGAGTGGAAGTAAGGGAGAGTTTTAGAAAAGGAAAGAGTGTGCCTGATACACTAGGGACGGTTACCGGTTTCACGATAAACCACGGTGAAATTCTCGAACGGTTAGTATCCATGTGGTAACTCCTGTCTGCTTCTCTAAGCTGGTCGCATGCCGACCGTCATCTACTGTAGTTAATACACTGACTATGGATAAGTACCTCATCCAACCCCACTTCAAAATACCCAAACTATCCCTTTAAGGTGGACCAGCTATTCTGCAACGTGGGTTGACTCCTATACAAGACTCCTCTGTATTTATGTCAGTTGTTGGGCTGATTGCAATTACTGAAGTGCAACACAGAAGATAGTATGTGCGTCTACTACTAATAATACTAATAATACTAATAATAACGTAACTGTGAATATCCGTACGCTCTAAACATTTTCAGCACATTTAAACAATATCATGTTAATGCTGATAATCGTGATATGAAATTTTCATGCCGTTTCATCTCTATAACACACACACGTGGATAGAGGGGTGTTTTCTGAATTTCTGCTCATTAAATTTGAACATCTATTTTTCATTTCTGTTAGTCGTGCTAGTCATAAAAGTGTGGTTCCTTCAAGGCTGACATCTACCTTTTTCACATCTCTGTCCTGTCCTTCCTGGGGGACAGAGGCACCGTCCGGTCGATGGGTCACATGGGGCCTCGCCAGCACAGTCACATGACTGTCCACAGCTCAATCCAAACCTGCCAGATTCACACGCTGAAAACAAATGTATGGTTGTATTACTGTAGTTATGAACACTTTCACTGTCTTCATTAATTATATAGCCCTCTTTCCTATATACTTTAAGAAGGATAGACTTCTGGCTCATTGGTGAACTTACTGTTTTAGATAGGAAAAGGGCCCTGCACTAAAATTTTACTTTTGTGTTTTGACAGTTAATCTTAATTCCTGTGCACATACAAAATATCAGAATTAACTGTAACTAGCAGTCTGTTGATCTTCTAGTCACATAAAGGATAAATTAACAAACTAGATGACGTTGGCAAAGTTAAATTTAGACCTTTAGAAACCAAACAGACACACAAGTGCAAGTGCATGTAGTTAAGAAAACAGATCCACTCACATGCACAAGTGCATGTAGTGCTCATGCAGACACACACACACACACACTCAGAGATAAGAGCCAGCTCTGTCTCTGGAGCCTGTGGCTGCCTTACAGCTGCTCTGCAATGCTCAGTCATAGTATCTCCTGCTGGGACTGAAGTGGCCATTTAGGCGCTCACACTGCGGCGGAGAGCCCCGCGAGCAGGCAGGAGGGCACATGGATGTAACAGGAATGCATTAAGCAGTCGGGAAACACCTGTCTCTCATCAAATAACCAGGTTGCCTGCCTGCCCACCTACCTACTAGCCTGTCTGTCTGCCGGCCAGAACACACTCATTTTTCGGGGGGGGAAATCTCTTATTCATGTATGCTCATATCTGCCCATGTCTTATTGCAGCTGGTCATCCAGGTGGTTGTTTATTAATGCGCACAAACTTGTGAGAATGTGTGCTGAATAGTGTTTTTGTCTTCGTGGTGCTGGGCTTAACTGTAAGTATCTCAAAAGCCTATAAAGTGCTTGAAAGATAAGATATATATTATCTTATTAGGGGACTCTAACTTTACATTATATATAATGATTTTTGACACTTCTTGCCATTCTGGCAGCCCACTGAAAATGTTAAAGGGGATATATCATGCTCATTTTCAGGTTCATAAATGTATTTTGGGTTTCTACTAGAACATATTTACATGCTTTAATGTTCTAGGTCTGAAACACTCTGTTTTTTTTAGTTTATTACTTTATTTGACAGGGACAGTGCATATTAATGAGATTTATGAAAATATGCCAGAGTTAGTCAGAGGGGCTAATTTGCATCTGTCACCATAATCCTAATAATGACAAGTAAGACAACAGACAACAACACCTCATTGTTCTGGTGTTCATATACGTTTTAATTTCTAGTAAACTAGGCTCTTAATGTTGTGGAGAAGGATAAAGGAAGGAATGGTAGTTGAAACAGTTTCTTATGTGTTGTGGTAAGATGTTCCAATCCTGGGAGGCTCTGACAGAGAAAGCAGATTGGCCAAAGCTACTTTGTCTTCCGGGAGTGAGACAATCTCCTCTAGTTGTTGCACCAGTCGTTTGGCCTGGTTTTTAATGTGATGTAAGTACGGAGTGGTTGAGGAGCCATATTGTTACGAGACACAGTCTACTGTATTTAACCATGTTTTCCCAGCTTAGCAGGTTGTGCTTTTTCAAAATATTCCAATGATGGTATCCTTGTGGCTTCTTGTCAAGAGTTTTTTATTGTTTGTTTGTTTGTAAAGGGGTTCTGTCAGCTTTAGTTTGGTTTTATTGACGTGTCCCCAACTTGTCAGACAGTATGTGATGTGTGGGAGGATCATTGTGTTCGGGAACATTTTGGCTGCATTAGTGACATGCATGAAGTTTCTTATGAATTTGAAATTGGCTAGATTGAATCTTAACATTTCTTTTTTTTTTTTTTTACGTGTGACGTGAGAGATAGATTTGAGTCAACAGTGATGCCAAGGTATTTAAACTGAGACACAATCTGTATTTTTTTCCCCAAGACTGTGATGTCTAGATCCGGTGTTGAGGTTGGTCTTTTTATTAGAACACAACTTTTAGCCTGTCTCTTTAAGCCCTCCTCCCGAAAAAGCCCAGTCTGCTCTGATTGGCTTGCGAGAAAAATATGGTGCACCTTTGCAAAAGTAGTTTGCCACCGTGGGCGATTTATTCTAATGAGCCTGCATGTCATATAGGAAGGGGAGCCAAATCTGAATGGCTTGTTGAATCACCTGTTTTCTTATCTAGGCAGCCCACAAAAAATGACTGGGTCGTCTTATTTCACAGTTTGTAGGCCCTCCAGATATCCAAATGTATGTACGCAAGCACTATCATTTTACAGTTTGTGCAACAGCACTGAAAAAGTGAGTTTTTCATGACATGTCCCCTTTTAACATGTAGTTTTTACCCATTTGATAGTCATATATACTCACGTCTTTGGCATTGTGGTCCATAGTAGCCTGGCGGACACACACATTGGCCTGTCACATGGTCACATGTAAGCCCCACTTTACAGTCACACATATGAGCACAGTTCACTCCAAAGAATCCAGATGGGCATCCTGAGAGAGAGACAAGACAGTGAATTTAGGTTACTTGTTTCAGCGCATTGTTAAAAATGGTCATGTAGTCATGTTGTATTATTCAAGTCACAGACACACATTTCACCAGGACAAATTTTACAGAAGTGTCAGTGAAGCCACTGGTAACCTTATCACCAAGTTTCTTTTTGTATTTTAGGTGAGTGTTTGCATACTGTGTTGGCAGGCGTGGCCATAGTATCCAGCAGTACAGCTGCAGGTGCCAGTAAAACGGTCGCAGGTCCCATTGTTGAGGCATGGACAGTCTTGTGCGCAATCAAGCCCATATCTTCCCTGTGAACAGGCTGCACACACACACACACACACACACACACACAACCTAAGTTAAATATTTTAATTTAGCTGTATATTTATGAAAAAATGTGATTACAATAAACATGATTCAGCAGAAATTTTATAAGAATATATTGTGAATATAGTCCATAAATTGAAACTTTGAATAAAACTGACATACGATCAATAACACAAACTACTACAGTATAACGGAGAGTCATATTGTCTGATTGCCTATTATTACCAGCTATAAAAAAAAAAATTTGATTATAGATATAACATAAAAGAGAAGAAAAATGAGAGGGGGTGTAAGTTTTGAGTTTAAAAAAAATGTAAGTGGATTATGACTAAGTTTACATGCACAAAATATTCAGTTTTTTACCCTTATTATTAAAAAGACGATATTCCTACTAAGCTGTTTATATGGCTAATGAAAATGAATATCCACTAATATTCCTGTTTACATGCAGCCATGCATACTCCGATTAACGTAACCGGTGGCGGACACATTCATTCCTTCAACCACCTTCTTTAAAGGGTCGGCGTTGCGATATTTGTGCATATTCAAAAACATATTGATATCCAAGTCTTTAATAATGTTTAAAAGTAGATGTGTTTCTCCTTCCAACCCGAAATGTGGGCTTTTCTTTCAGGCATGCATCTCTGCAAACTGTCTGCTAGTTGGTTTGTGTACAACGCATAGAGCTGGCTGTAAACGTAGTCACTGAAGGGTTTTCTGTGAGTTTTCTTTACCAGTTTTGTTGTCTTTTAAGTTTTCAATCTCCCATGAACAGAATAAGGATTTGTTGAGTTCAGATTATTTTCTGTTGTGTCTATTGCCTGCTAAATTGTACCAGTGTCACAGCCGGGTCCGGTCCAGCCTAGTCCACACTTGCAAGACCCGTCGACGGGGTCACACAGACCCCTGTTCTGACAGCTGCATGTGTTTCTGCACTGCAGGCCGTAGCGTCCCCTAGGACACGCTAAAGAAACATATAGAGAATATCAGGACAAAAAAGACCTGCAGGTCCATATGTACACCGCTATCACACCAACGGGTCTAACACACAGACACCACACTAGTCTTCTGTCTCTTTCACACACACACACGCACATATACGAGATTGCACTAACCACATTCATGTTTATTTAAGCAACAGTTCATTAAAGAGATGGCAAAGTAGCCTAATTTGGCACTGATATAAAAGAATAATCATGTTTCTCTGGGTAATTTAGATTGGGAAAACAATAAGCAAGCTGTCTTTGATTTTCCTGTTTATTTATTTGCTTCCTTGCCAAATCCAGCGACACGGAACACGGAGAACGAGCTACTTATAGGTTTCTGTAAACATTCAACAAGAGGAACTTAAGAGGTGGTATGTCCAAGAACATGCAGGAGGCTAAAGAGGAGAGCATTTAGCGCAGGCAGTGATGGAAATCCCCGCTCGCAATCCAGCTGAATTGCTGATAAAGGGAGCGATTAAGAAAGCCAAACTCTGCCTCTGTTTCCCGAGAAAACAGCCCTGTGATCATCAGAGGCCTCACACAGAGGAAATGGAGAATTTGTTACTTAAATATACAGGGAAAATGTTGAAAAATGAGCCCTTATTTTAGTGGTTGTTTCTCACTTTCCAGTTAGGCCTCCTATTTCTGAAGAACTCATTAGAGCCAGTGGTTCCCACTGATGCATGTCAATCTCAGTGGTGACTCTTTGTGTACTCAAGGGAGGGATAAAAGATAAAACCATGTTTGATATCTGTGATACGTTTTACTCAAAGTTTTGCCTCTGATAATTTAGTAGATAGTGATTTCTTGCCTCAAAACAATTTCAGTCTTAAACAGACGTAAAATCCATAAAACCAAGGTGAATACTTTGCATTTATTGTTAATAGTGTTTTTGTTTTACTTTTTGACTCATTTGCTAATACCCATCTTTACTAGGGGTGTAACGATACATCGATCATCGAGCAACGATCCAATATTATTGATGCAAAGTGAAGACATTGATACGTATCGTCATCTTTAAGATACACTTTTATTTTGAAACTCCCATGGTACGCCTGTATCACCATTTCCGACCGAGCACACCTCCTTCCTACAAAGCCCAGTAATAAAATTGTCAAATCATATTTTGTGAGTTGATATAAATGTAACTGATTGTGTTAAATGGGCATATGATATCGTCTCATATTGATCGTAGGCCCTTGAATTGAATCAAATCGAAATCGTATCGTGGCGGACTTTGTGACATCAACAAATATCGTATAGTTGTCCAAAGAATCAATATATCATATCACGATTAAACATGTGATTTATACGAAGTATCACTACTGCACATCTTACCTACTGTAAATACATTGCATATGTATTAGATTTTGATCAAATTATTCACACTCCCATAACATGCACCAAGTAAACTTTAAAATGTTGAGTGATATCATAAACAACAAGCACTGGTGTGTCATAGCTAATCAAAATAAACAAGCCAAGACATCAGTTTAATGTTACCTTGATGGCAGGACTGTCCCATCCTACCAGGGGCACAGATGCACCTCCCAGTTACTGAGTGACACCGGCCTCCTTCCCCACAGGAGCACAGCTTAGCACAGTCCTTCCCATAGTACCCACTCGGACAGCCTGCGGGAATAAACAAGTCTTCATTCAACTCCCAATAATGATAATAAAAGGGTGCAGAAAGACTCTTTTTCATTCTGAAGTACAAACAGGTGCAAGGTTTCTTGACTCACTTGAGCTGCAGTCAGCTCCAATGAAGCCAGGGGGACAGTAGCAAGTCCCAGTCCTGAAATCACAGCGACCACCATTGATGCAGCTGCATCTGGACTTGCAATTTGGCCCAAAAGTCCCTGCTCGACATCCTGGAGACAAACCATAGTGATGAGAATGAAAAAAAATGGGGGACAAGGTCATTGTTGTTATGTTGATTGACTGAGATTTTAGGTTATTTTACTTGTTAGAGTAAAAGGTTAGAAAGAAATTATATCTAAAAATATGAACATTTTACAATTAATCATTAATTGACTTTGACTTCAATAGAAATGTACATTTTGGATCAGATATGTACCTGCTACCACATTTCTCCCACCCAACTGCCTGCTTAACTAAAGGCATATTAGTGCATGCCTCATATTATTCCACATTGACAGAAAATGATTAATGTACTTACGTAGCTCGCAGCGTGCCCCGTAGTAACCAGGTAAGCAGCTACATTTCCCCGTCACAGGATGGCACTGCTCCTGATCCCCTGAACATCGGCACAGCTGGCTGCAGTTTTGGCCGAACATCCCAGGAGGACAGGCTACGAGGAAAATCGCAGCGCAGGTATACGTCATACGTCTCATTGGTTGCACTTTGACAGGCCAGAGGCAAGGTCAAAGTTGAAATAATTTTAACTTTGAGCGCAGCGCTTGGTGGCAATTTCGAGCGGTGCGCCAGGGCCGCTGCCAGCCCTTTGAGTGCCCTAAGCGTACTTGATTTGTGGCTTTTTTCTTGGAAAAACAAATATAGATAACAGTTACAGCAGTTTGTGGGAACAAAGACAGTTTGCTATTTTGCTTTCCTTCCTCAGATTAATCTGTGAACATACTGTGACATTCAGTATTGACTGGCAACAAAACCAAAACTCCCAACAACTTTCCCTGGTGTCCAAACCCCGATGGACGCAGAAAGACATTCTTTCACACACCCTTTCTGCATACATACATACATGTACACTTATCACAATAATGAATGGAGTCCACAGACAATCAGTCATAGCCAACAAGATGAATCTGTGAACCGAACGTGTTTTTGGGTGAGACCGCAATACTCAGCTACTCAGTCAGGCAGCAGCAGGCAGCGTGGGGGACAGATAAGAAAGGACTCCAGACTAAAGAGGCAATTACGGCGCTGTCATTATGCATGTCTGCCTTCCAAAGGCCCTTATCCGCCACCGAGGAGACAAAAACAATGCCTTCTGTTTTACTTGGCAACTGGTGTGTAACATTTATCAGATGTCTGGGGAGTGTGTGAGGAGAGGAAGGGAGCTGAGGTGGCGAGGGGGGGCGGTAGATGGAGTGGTGAGTAGGGAAGCTGCTCGTATACAGTCCTAAATGGTATGGTTTAAATAATGAAACATTAGCATAAAGTCCTGTGACAGTGAGGGTTTAGTGCCGGTGTAGAGTGCATTTCCTGGAATGGAATAAATGGTAATCTTTCCCAGGAGGACTAGGGGAAAGAAAGACATTTTAATCAGTATTAACGGAATGATTCTTGGTGATCACTTCACTCCCGTGATGCCTTTCCTTCCTGATGGGAGTGGTGTGTTTCAGGGTGACAGTGCTTCTATCAACAAGGCACACATGTCAGCCAAATGGTTTTAAATGCATGACAGTGATATTAGCCATGTGCCAAGGCTTTCTCAATAACAGTTATACATTAGGGATAATTGTGAGATGCTACATTTACAAAGATGTTAAGAATTGAGTTTTACAATTGAGCAAATCAAAATAAAGATGTATAAGATAGATTGTCTTTTCAATCTTACGTTTCTCGCAGCCAGGCCCCGCAAGTCCAGCTGGGCACCCACAACTCCCCGTCTCGTGGTGACACGACGCCCCAGCCTGGCACTGACACCGTTGGGAACAGGAAGCACCGTAGGACCCCGGAAGGCATGCTGGGAGTCGGCATACACATGCAGGTACACATCAGTCAGTTTTACTCTCACGTTCAGCACTTCTCTTCTATTGCCACTTTCATTCCGGTGCAATTTCCTCTGTCCTATACACACTTACGTTTGTCGCACCTGGCTCCCCTCCAGCCTGGCTCGCACTCACAGCGGCCCGTCACATGGTGGCAACTCGAACTATGGACACAGTCGCACCTCTGCTCGCAGCCTTCTCCAAAGAATCCCTTAGAACAGGCTTCAGACAAAACACACAAACCTTCGCGTTAAGCAAACACCATTAGAGTCTGAGAACAACACTTTTTGAAATATTCACTTTAATGCTTATTTACCCATGGCTTATTGCACAAATTGTTTTGACACAGCAAGTTTTATGATTCCAGGAATAAGTAAACCTTCACTTTTTGCTGCTGCTACACAGAAATGTTAGCAATTTGCAGCACAGATGGAAAATGCTGGATGGCAGGTTGGTTATACATCTCAATGGGACGGGCGAAAAACAGATAATACTGTGTGTACTATGGCAATCAAAAACTAACAAAGAAGAACTAATATGCTTTAATGCAACGGTGCTGATGTGAAGTCACCTGAATGACAGAGCTCTCCTATCCAACCAGGCAGACACGCACATCTTCCTGTCACTCTGTCACATCTCCCTCCATTCTTACAGCTGCAGGCCTGGCTGCAGTTCTCTCCGTAACGTCCTTCCTCACACTCTAGGATACAGGGAAAGAGGAAACCTCAGATGGAAGTTTCATTCAAGAAATTATTTATTTCAGAAATGTTAAAGGGTTTAAATAGTTTTACTAAAAGTAATACGTAGTACTGTAGGACTCACCTAACTCACAGGCAGCTCCAGTCCAGCCGGGCGGGCAGGAGCACTGGCCAGTCATGCCATCACAAGAGCCTCCGTTTCGACACAGACACTGACCAGAACAGTGTTCCCCATATTGTCCTGCAGGACAGGCTGAACTCACACACAGATAACACAGTACAGTTTAGAGATTTAATGACATGAATGGGTTTTACATTTAAGAAAATAATGCAGACAAGTACAGAAAAGTTTAGTAGTAATAAAAATACTAATATTATATGTTGCATCTATCTTAACTATTGACTGATTTACTGCAAGTGACACACCCACGATGTTCGTGACCTGAACAGTAAGGGTAGGCTTGGTGTGGCTAACATGCTAAATGCTAACAGCGGTGATTGCTACGTTCATTGAGGAACTTCTACCTTCAGTGAGTTGTGTGAAGACTTTCTGCTGTTTGAGACTATTAATCCATGATGTGACTGTGGAGCCTCATTCAGCTCAAAATGTTTTGAATTTCAGGAAAGCAGTGGGACCAGAGAGGTCGAGTGGACTGGTTGTACTGGGATAGAGAGGTCGAGAAGACTGGTTATGCTTTGAGAAGGAACGAGTGGAGAAGTTGAACCAGGAGCGGATGGAGGACTTTGCGGTGCCGTTCAGACAGGTGAGTACAACAACCACTTAGTTGCCTAGCAACGTAGTTGCATGTGCGCGTTTCACTGCGTGTAAAAACTGTGCACTCTCCTTTGCTGTAATATATGTGTTAGTAGCTGCATATATTGTTCACATGTCCATGTCGTCTGCTTTGGTAATGTTTTATTCTACTGTTGATTCTAAAAAAAGTGTCAGGTACCGTGGCATCCATAGCTTGTTTTATTTATTGTCGATAATTTTTGTTCAATTATCTGAGTTTTGTCACTTTTTTGGTTAATATTCTTGTGAGGCTACACTGAGGAAGACAGTTGCATATTTTTAATTGATAATCAGTTGTATGCACAGACTGCAGAGTGTTACTTGGGGGTTTGTTGGGGACGCTGTTCCACTTGTGTATAAGTTAACATTTAATGCAGTATATTTTGTAGCCTAGAGATTTTCTTTAATTCAACAGTAGTTTTTAAAAAATATAATGCAGTAGCATTTACACAGGGTACATTTTAACTGACCAACTTTTTACTTTTTCTTAAGTTCATTTTTTTTTTACACAAGTACTTTTATTTGACTAAAATGTGTTTAAAGTAACAGTAATTTTACTTATGTATAATATTCTAGTACTTTTTCCACCTCTGCTCAGTACCCAATGGTCTATTAGGATAATCACTTATCATTATGGTTTAGGGTATGGGTTTGCACACAAGACACTTAATATTGACAGTTAAAAGGGAGCAGCCCACACACTGTCCACTTCACATATGTATATAAGTAAACCTGTATCTGCAATTATCATCAATATCTTGACTGAGGGGTGCGTTTTTTGCGATTTTTATGTGCATATGTTTATACCTACACAAGAAACCAGGAGGGTATTTCTAACTTTCATCACGCATCATCAAGTCTGCAACAACTTTGTCAATTGAGTTTTAAGAGTCTACTAATTGATTTTCATATTCCATGAAAATGAATGGAAACCACTTGATGCCTAAAACAGCAAACACAATACATTCAACTTTCCAAAACACATTAGCTGTGATGTATAAGCAATTTATAGTACATGAGCTAAAACATGCAAACCCACTGGTATTGCCCTTTTATAAAAAACAGCAGCAAAACCTTTGACATGGTTTTTCATGCTGAGTGATTAGCTACTTGAGTGATGAGCTACTCACGCAGTTGGCAGCTGACTCCAGTCCACCCGGCTGCACAGCTGCATCTCCCGGTGACGTGGTCACACCTGGCTCCGTTCTGACACTCACAGGTCTGACTGCACTGCTCCCCAAAATGACCCTCTGGGCATTCTATCCACACAAACCACACAGAACACATTCAGTGTTGATTTAAAATGCAGCTATATTTGCAGCAAATGCATGAGACTAAAGAGCTTAAAGACATTTTGAGACATTTTAAGCACACATACTGTAAACTTCTCCTTAAAGGTACAGTGTGTAGGATTTGGAGGCATCTAGTGGTGTGGTTGCAGATTGCAACCAACTGAGTACAGCTCCGCTCACCCCTCCCTTTCCAAGGCTGCGGTATCGTGAGCCGCCAAGTGCAAAACCGTGGTAATGCCATTCACCTCACTTAGAGGCCATCCTTACCATAATAACACTACTTTAGGAGCAATGGAAGTCAGATGGCGGCTGGCAGTACCACAGTTTGGCACTCTGCCGCTCACATTACTACCATGGCCTTCAGGTAGCGTAAAAACACTAAAGGCTCTCTCTATAGGTAGTGTTGGTTTGTCTGTTCCGGGCTACTGTAGAAACATGGCGGAGCATCAAGGTGGACTCCGTGAAGAGGACCTGCTCTCTATTAAGATATGAAGGGCTCATTCTAAGCTAACGAAAACACACCGATTCATAGTTTCAGGTGATTATACACTAATGAAAGCATAGTTATTATTATTATTATATTCTATTTCTGCTAATAGAAGAAATGTTACACACTGGTCCTTTAATGATCAACATCCAAGATTTGGAGTCTAAGAAAGAGGAAAATGCACTAATGACAGAGATGCGTCATTAAGTCATGCTAGTGGCTTTCTGCTGACTCTGGCTGTAGTAGTTAGTACCACAAAATGGCTGTGGGAAGAGGAAAGTCTTGAATAGGACTGCAGAATGACAGACTAAGAACTTTAGTGGGCATTTCATTGGATTCATTAAAACAACGGCATGAAACCTTAGCATGAGAACACTGATTGGTTAGCTACTAAAGAGTCTTCCGAGTTGTGTTCTCTCTTTCCTAATGGTGATCGCTATAAACACGTGGGTGCATTTATCCAGAATAGACCTCAAATAAACCCTGTGTGCCAGAGGGCACTCTAGTCCCTCCTTTCTCCGCCCTTTACCCATCCCTAAAAAAAGTCATTGGCAATGTCTCATTATAGAGATAATTGTTCACAAACACATCGTAGTTGTGTTTAAGGAGGGGATGTCGTGATGGGCTGCAGTGAGGGCCTCCCTCACACCCCGTTTTAATGATGTGGCTTCCATTACCCAGAATGCAGTGTGGTCCTGCCCAGCCGGCGGTGCATAGGCAGGCTCCTGTGATGTGGTGGCAGCGGGCACCGTTCCTGCACTCGCACATCTGGCCACAGTCAAGACCGTAAAAGCCGTCCGGGCACACTGTGGGCCAAGATAAAACATCCGACTGGTTAGAACTGGCAGCTTCACAGAAGAGGAGAGGAAAAGACTTAGATGCCAACTTTTCTTTTTACTTTTTTTTAGTTCTCTCTCTACCCTTCCCCATCTCTCGCTCTCTTCTCCGCCTACTTTCCCTCTCTGTCTTACCACCTACTGAAAATACCAATATCAAATTGCAGTACCACGCTGCGGCTGTTCATTTGCAGAGCGTCTGCGTTCGTTAAGTGAGCTCATGTCCCACATGTGCGGTGGATCTGGGCCACATCAAAGTCGACGGCGGCTCGGAGGCCGTTCCATTTCAGAGGTAGAGGGGGCACAGAGAGCTGGTAATTAGAGCACCTGCTGAGTCAACAGGCCGCACCAATACATGGCAAAACAAAGCCAGGTTACTGTGCCCCCCCTACATACCTGCAGTATCACTGCTGATGCGAGGAGATGCCAGTGTCTGGAGAGTCTGTTTCCCATTCTCAAGGAGAGCCAGAGAGCTTGTTTAAGTGTGTGTAGAGTCAATTGACACTCAGAGAGTTTGGTAAACATAGTGCCTCCCATCGACAAGAAGCTAGCCAGAGGCAGTGGGATGAATGAGCCTTTCCACTACTGGGATGTAAATATTGTCTGTAAGCATGACTTCACCAGTGCAGGAAAGAATGACTCTGTTTATTCACAGCCTATTTTTGATCGCTCAATTTGTCACTGAAGAGAGATCACATCCCAACTCAAGCATAATAGTTCTATTTTGCAATACAAAAAGCTCTTCCATTCTGGTTTTTATTTGCAGGGGGACGCTGCTCTTTGCGCTGCCAAATTTTGAGTGATTGACAGCCGTTGCGGACATTTCTCTCTTCTGTTTTCTGTCGCAGTAATATGTGAGAAAATCTGGTGAGGGTCTGGGTCGAGTCTGTCCCAATTATCTCAGCAGCCAGCAGTTTTTCATTTCATTTATATACTACCCCTTCTATCTATAAGGAAAGCAGTGGACCATGTTACCAAAGGAAGCCACAAATTGGGGAGTGCAACAGAAATGTGCAACTTGGTGGGTTTTATGTCTTCTAAATGCCACAGTACGCGGGGTGTTTCCCTACGGTTTATGCATCATACCCTCCTACTCCTGCTCCAATTGATGATGCTGTCCACTCCTCCTTTTTCTCCCTGAAGGCCTCAAATTGGGAAAAGTATCCTTCCTGCTCAGCAGTTTTCTGGCATGGCCATCGCTGTGTTCCCACGCTGACAGCATGACGTCTTCGCCTGCCTCTGTAGTGGTTAGGCTGCGATGTTATTAAAGCCAGCCCACTGAGGATGCTGTCATTTTAGCCCAGCTGTACATTAGGTCTGTGGTAGTACTGTAGCAAAATCGTTAATTGTCTGTTGTTTATTATTATGATAGCAATTGCTGACACCATGGTAACATCTTTCTGTCCTGAGGGCAAATGTTGCAGGAATGTTTCTTTGAGACATCATTTATTTGCTGATGACACAGGGGCTCAACGCATCTGTGATGTTCAAAAATATACATCTCAGATGAGTGATGTTCCCTTTTAATGATGCCTTTATGCCAGGCGCAGTAATCACCTCAACATGTTAAAACTCTTTCCTTCCTTTTCAAATGCAGCACACAAAGTTTACTGCAGCACACAGCTCTACAGTAAATCTTCAGGGGATATACCGACACCTCTGAATGGCAAAGTTTATTATTTGTTTATGCCAGCAGGGGGCGACTGGTTTCCATATTAACCGCAGAGCAGCAATCTGTCATCTGATATTAGGACAGTGTCTGCAAGTGTTTGTAAGTGAGGACTCTTCCCTTTGAGTCTTTGTTTATGGGTAGGCCCAGAGGATTCGGTCCACACACAATGTGCCATCGCTGAAAGACTCCATCTCCAGACTAAATGAGCTCTTTAAGACAGGGCGGATTATTTCCAGATCCCTGGTTGTGTAAGAGCCACTGCTGTCAGCCCATAAAGCAGGTCCAGGGACCACACAGCCGGGGAGAGCAGACCACAGAAATAGAGCGGATAGAGGGAACGTAGAATAGAACTTCCTGGTGCCATTCAGGGTCTATACACTGAAAGAGGTCAACAACAACAAAACAATCCCTTTTCCTTAGACAATAACGCGGATGTTCAATGCCAGAGTTCTTTTTTACTGCGACCGAATTAACTATTTTGATGTAGACATCAAAGCTGCAGAGTAGAAAACGCAGCACGATCCACGTTAATTGAAGAAGTGGTCTGGTGTGCAGGACCCATGTCAGCACAATAGCTTGTTTCCTCCGACAGAACTCGACTGAAATGTTTAGCATCAACCACAAGAATGCTCAATGAAACTATGCATTTTGCCATAGTAACAAGCCCTCTGAGTCTTGCAGTTGAATAACATTAGGAAAATCGCCCACCTAGAATCAAACACTGAAAAGGAAAGTCACCTCTTTCCGTTTTAATTCTGTGAAACAGATGAACTGAGAGAGATCTGGTCCTTCTCACAGCACAGGCCTCTTCCTGACTTCTCCTGAAGGAAGAGGCCCAGCAGAAGACTGAGAAACTGGACACCTCTGTTTGAGGAGAAAAGGTCTTCAGAAAACAGATTCTGGTCAGACCGATAGCCTTATTTCCACATGCGACGTCCAATCAGAGTGACGTCTGCGTCTGAGGCCATTAGACTGTTATGACTAGGGATGTGAAGCTCCGTTCTAGTGTGACACGGCCATGATTTACGATGCCCCGCGTGCTACGGAGGTGGTATGACTTTCTGGGCCTGGTAGTACGCTTACACTAAATCTTACACTTTGTAATAACATGAGGCCACTTCAAGTCAAAAGACTATAATCAAGAACAAATCTATTACATTGTTAAGACTCTTGGACTGTTGGTATGTCTTGCAGTTTTTAGTAAAAGTATGATGAGAAGAATAGTAGTTATATGAAGGTTTTGCTATGTCATGACGCTTGAAGAGCCTGTGAAATACAGTCCAACTAACCCCAGAATGACGAATACAAATCATGGGATTTGTGTGGTTTTAAAATGGCTTTGCTTCTGACATTACATGGACAATCTGATGATTTATTAAATCTGTGTGATGATTCACTCAAACTGTGGAAGACATAAAAATACTCAGAAGAATGTCCTGCAGCGCCCTCTAGTGTATTAAGATTGGTAATGTCACCTGTAATGGAGAGGAGTGTCCTTAGTTTTAAGAATGAAAATAAGCAACACTGTATTTTCCTGAGGTTTTATCATATCATCTGTCACTGTCAATATAAATCCTACATGCTGTACGTACAGTATATAGTCATCTTTACATAATAATCCAGTCCATGTATATCCATTCAGTATTTATTTATTTGCGCTAGTTGTATTGTTTACAACTTAGAGAACACTTGACTTTCATATAGACATTTTATTTCTTATTTTATTGTTGGTCATAGATGTTTTTATATATTTATATATACACCTATTTTTTCAGTACTTGTGTACATAACCGTCCTGTCTATTCTTTACCTTTATTGTCCAGCTTTGTTGCCCTTCTCCCTAGCTGTTATTTCTATTTCTGTGTAGTACATTGAGAGAGATGCTAAAAAACTGAATCCTGTATTCCCTGTATGTGCACACATACTTAGCAAATAAATCTGATTCTGATTATGCTTGTGGAAGGGACCAAAATGCAGCATTTTAGTTAAAGGTGTACAGGTAAATACCCTCATGTACACTAATGTTAACCTTTTCGTTCATATGAATTAAATAAAAAGAATCAAGTTGACCTTAAATCAATCTTTCAAGTCTCAACCATTTATGTTTGTGATGTAAAAGATCGATTAACGCGAGACCCCCAGGCAAAAACATTGTTTTTCTTGCACTGGTCAATTTTGAGATTTTGTGCTGTTTTGCTTCCATAACATGTCTTCTTTCAGACTAATGGAAAGAAAACATCCAAAGTACACATTTAGGTGATTATTTACTCTATTTGTATCTGTAGATTTCTTATAAATTCACCAAATGCAACCATTAGATAATGCATCATTTTATACTTACAATTTCAGAAAACTTCTGAACTGGGAAAGTTTCATGGAGATATCTATTAGTTACATGTTTACCCTATTCATCTGTAGTGTCTTGCAAAATGTATGGAATTTTACAATTCATATCTTTAAAAGCCGTTTTCTCAAAATTAGGTTTTTCTCATACTCTGAGCCAGAAATCTCCAATTCAGTAGCACTAACCTGGCTTTATCCAATGTTCAGATTTCTGTTCTGGAAATGTATGCAAATTAGCACATATCTGATAAGATAATGCCTCATTTGCATATCTAAACATACATTTTCAGAAAACTTATACTGACTATACACACTGACACACTGACAGCTGTTGTTGCCTGTTGGGCTGCAGTTTGCCATGTTATGATTTGAGCATATTTTTTTATGCTAAATGCAGTACCTGTGAGGGTTTCTGGACAATATTTGTCATTGTTTTGTGTTGTTAATTGAGTTCCAATAATAAAGATATACATACATTTGCATAAAGCAGCATATTTGCCGACTCCCATGTTACTCTCTACTTAATGTAAGTAATCAACTGTCCCCTGTTTCAAGGCGATATCTATTAGTAATTTTTTTTTTTACCCTATTCACCTGTAGTGTCTCCCCTTGAAATGACTCCAAAAATAACCGAAAAATCTGTATAGCTTCACTTTTGTCGCAAACCATAACATCAGGAATAGTATAGTCACTAATCAGAAACAAAAGAAATCTTACTTTTTTCGCAGTAAGTGCCAGCGTATCCAGGTGAACAGGTGCAGGCTCCACTCACATGGTCGCAGAGGGCTCCACTCTGACACTGGCACTGCTGGGCACATCCCCGCCCATATCGGCCATTCACACACTCTAACCATGAACATATGAGAAAGGCAGATCAATAATGATTTAGCAAAACAATATCCTAAATCTTAAGCGTTTAACGTTAATATAGCCAGCTAAAAAAATAGTCTCACAGGAAATACTGTCTTGTGTTCATGTCAAGTTGTATTAAGGTACATCCCAGAACTGTAGGTGCTCTATATAAGCTACACAAATCCCTAAGTATTCAGTATATTCCAACTCCCTAGAAAATATACAGAAATCACTGAAAAAAACCCATGTTATGATAAAATAAAACATCCAGGAAATTTCTTTCAGAATTGTGAATGAGCTCAACAGATGTTATAAGTGACGATCACCCCATGGTGGCAGTGTTTACTAAAATATATCTTAATGATGAAAGTTAACTTACTCCTTTCACAGTAGTCTCCGGTGAATCCGGCCTCACACGCACACTGACCGCTGACCGGGTCACAGCCCAGAGAGATCTCTTTGCACTGGCATTTACTGAGACACTCTTGGCCCCAGTAACCAGCTTCACATGCTATGAAGGTCAGCAGATGTTGCAGTGAGAGATATGCTCAATGTTGCATTATGATTTTTATTATAAGGATAATTACAGTTCTTACATGTTGCACAGTCATGACCTGTTTTGCCAGGAGGGCAGACGCAGCGTCCAGTCTGTGGGTCACAAGCAGCATCAGGTTGGCATGAACAGCGCATTAAACAGCCCGGTCCATGGAAACCTGGGGGACATTCTGTACACAACATGACATTCATAGGATCATGCTTTAGTAATGCACTCTTTTTAAATTACACATGGTTAGTAGGAACCAGGGTTAATATAGTCAACTTAAACTGAAACTAAAATGAAAATAAGCAGTGAAAAATATTGTTAGTAAACTGAAACAAAAAAAATATATATCCTTTAAGAAAAACTAAAATGAAACTGAAATGATATTGCCTTGGTAAAAAACGAATACAAATAAAATAAAAATGAATGTAAATTCATTTCAGTTTTAGTTTTTTAGCTATAATATATCACTACCAAAAAAAGGAGACAGCATGAATTTCCGTCAACTCTTGTGACATTGAACCACAGAAATTGAAAGGACTTGACCTTCCAGGAGATGGCGCTGTGCCGTAATCGCTTCAATAAAGTAGTGAAAAGATTAAATATTAAACATTATGGCCATTCCTACACAGTTCTCCAACCATGTATTTTATATATACAGGTAGCTACATACTTCTGAGACATTATACCTGGCCCTAACAAAAACAAACTGAAATAAATAATAAATAAAATAATAAATATAAAAAATAAATAATTAATTAATTAAAAATATATAAAAATAAAATAAAAACTAAACCTTTCTGAAAAACTAAAAACTAAAACTAGCAAACACACTCTGAAAACTAACTGAAACTAAACTAAAATGAAATCAAAAAGTCAAAACGGAAATAAAATAAAAACTAATTGAAAATTCAGAACTACTATAACCTTGGTAGGAACAGAAAAAAATCATTGTTTTAAATGAAACTTTAGTAAATAGATTGCTTTAAACACTAAATTTCAGTTCAATTATTCAACTATTGTTAAATGTGTTTCTTTATTTGAGACACACAGATTCTAATTATTAGTCGTCCTAAAAAGGCAGCAAACTCACAATTAAATGTGGTTTTATTTCTTGAACCTGGATTAGATTCAAACTCACCATTTTGGCAGAGGTTCCCTGTGAAGCCTGGTTTGCATTCACACACACCAGTCTGCTTGCTGCAGGAGCCTCTGTTCTCACAGTTAGAACAAGGTGACTGGCACTTCAACCCCCAGAATCCATCAGAGCAGTCTGGGGAGCACCAAGTATCATTCAGATTAAATGAGCAGTAAGCCACTTATGTTAGTTATTTCTCTGTAAAGTCTTAAAGCCACTTATGCCTGGATGTCTTGGGGTTATGAAATGTATTAAATGGCAAGTAAGCTATGAAGCATAGTAATCGGTTTGGTTTAGAGAGGTAACAAATAACACAAACATCCCAGTGGTTCAGTGGGTTAATGATAATACTGAGGTCAGTCAGTGCAAACAGGTTAATCTTAATCACATCGTCGCATTTTCTTTAGTCTACCACAACATAATTAGGCTAAAATGTCCTGAAACTAATACAGAAAGTCAATGGAACATAAAAACATGAAAAATAAATGTACCTTCGTGACAGGAGTGTCCAGTCTTTCCAGCAGGACAGATGCACTGACCAGTTACGGTATCACAAGGAGCTCCTCCACAGTCGCAGGTCAGACGACAGCTCTCGCCATAGCTCCATGATGGACAGGCTAACAACACACAACAGATTAAAATATTAAAAACAGCTGTCACAGTGTAACACACAAAAAGACACAAGATGTGATTGCGCAAAAAGAGAACTGCAGAAGTGAAATCTTAGAAATACTCAATCATTCTCTGTTTATTTATTCAGCCTCTGCCAATAGCCTCTGCAGTAGTAACTGAAGTAAATTACCCTTGTCATGACCTGGCCTGCAACTTAAGATAAATACAATCCAGAAAAAAGTGGATTCCTTTTTTATTATTTGGCTTTGACAAACCAAGCAGGCCTAGGCCTGGACTCTGCATTAGTGCTGCTGACATACTTTAACTCTGCTCTGTTGGTCCACTCCACAAAGTCATGTTTTTACCAGAGGCTCCTGAACAATATTCAGTATCACTTTAGAATCACAGCACAGAGGGTTGAGCTTTCCATCAAGCAGCAGAGTAAACAGCCAGAGGACACCCTGCTGTGGTTGTACAGTTTGTAATGGCAAGAACACCTGCACTGACCAGGTGAATTAAAAAGGAAAGCGTTATTTATTTCACCCGCTTAATCCACTCAATCCATCAAAGGCAGCAGAGAATGAATAGAAAAGGACAGAATAAAGAAAGATTAATAGGTGAATTGAAAAAGATTCTGACAAAGGTGAAGAAAAATTCAGAAAGTCAGTCATAATAGTTTGTGTTGACGCCAGAAAGGACACGCATTCACACAAGCATGAAGTATGCAAACAATAACGGCACATGTAGACACATGAGTCAGTGTGCAAGCCCACGCACTTCACATATCCACACACATTCTCACAGTAAAACAATGATCCTTTACTATAAAGGTTATGGCCACATGAGAGCGCTGTGGAGTAGAGCTACGAGGGGGGACATCATACATTAACAGTTCTGTATTTATGGATGTACGCCAGCCAGATGTTTGAAATAAATTACACTTGACTACTTACACTTATTCCTTTTCACTTGTACCTTAAAGGTGCTCTATACAATATCCAGAACATTAATATAGCATCAAACAACTATTATACTACTATAACTATTACTTTTTGCTATGTAAAGATATAGAGGAGTAATGTCTACCTGAGCAGAGAACGAAGTTGTGTGTGTGTTGTAATCAGAGTTTGCTTTTATTGTATTTGAGAGCTTGACTGCCAAGTGATAAAGTACCCATCATCATCCGGCGATCTTCCGCATCCATTGGGCCCATAGAGCAGGCGCTGTAGTGTTTCCTTTAACCCCGCATCCCAGCCCTCGGTCCAGACGCGGTCTGGGTCTCATTCACATGAACGGAGGAAGGAAAATAACTCTGGATTTGCATTTTACAACTTTTAGGACCTGATTTAAGTAAGGGTTATTCAAGTGTTCATACTGGGAAGTTGACTTACCTAAAAAAAAGATTATCTGCTGAGTTACAGACGTCTCTTTCCCAACGTAAGTCTGTGGGATAAAGTCTTTTTGGACCCAATGGAACCACGTGACAGACATGGAAGTTGTAAGTCCACCGTTCGGCCACTATGTAAAATTTGCTTTAAAGCACAGCGCACTTCCTGGGGGCTTGAGCATGCCCAACTGGCTAGGTCACGGCCGCCGCTCTGCCCTGCTCTCATACGGCGGTTACAGCTGATAACGTCGTCCCGACCGACACTGGAAGGGAAGCGCCCACACTTCGGTCCCCCCCCCCCCCTGTCAGCAGGGTTGCCGTTGTTTTCAACGTTAGCACCGTTAGCTACAAGACGCCGGCTCAGCTGTCGGCATGTTGAGAGCTGTGCAGAGGCAATAGAAAATGTTCCGAGTCTCGCATTTAGCACCTTTAAGATATTTACAGTGTAATGCACAATGCTCTTTAAATTGTATTAAAGCAGCTTTTTGTCTCACCCAATTGACATTTATCTCCATGAAGCCCTGCAGGACACCGCGGTCTGCACTCTCCAGTCCTGGTATCACATGATGCTCCACCTGGACAGTCACATGGCTGCTCACAGCCTGCACCAAAGAAGCCAGGCTCACATTCTGTGTTGGGACATAAACACAACCAAAGGAAGTTTAACCTTTAACAACACAACAAATCGTAACCATTTAATTCCACGGATCTGAAGCTGCATGCTCAGGCTGTAGTTGACTAGATGAGCCGGGTGTTTTATGAAGTGCTTATACCTTTCTCACACTGTGGTCCGTGGTATGCAGCCTTACAGAAACAGCTCCCTGTTTTGGGGTCACAGCCAGTGGAATGTTCTTGAACACAGTCACATTCCTTGGAACAGCCTGAACCGTGCGTCCACCTGGGACAAGCTGAGGGGAGGACGGGATCAGTTAGGAAACAGACAAAAAGCATGAGTTAAGTTGATGATGTTCTCATGTTTGTATGAATAGTGGTGGGATGTAACTAAGTACATTTACTCTGGGACTGTACTTAACTTATTTCCATTCTATGTAACTTTATTCTTTTACTCCACCACATCTCAGAGGCAAATATTGTACTTTTACTCTTTTCACACCCTTCCTGTCCGGTGAACATTTCCAAATTTGGTGATTATGAATTTGAATTTTTCTGATGATCTGAAGGATTAAGTGTTCCTTTATGGGTTTCAGAAAAATATTCCTACTTCTTAAACTAAATAAACTCAGCTGGAAAATACATGCTGAAAACAGGGCTGTTTTTTATGAAAAGCTGACTTTTTAGAGACAAAATATGATGCATTGCTGTAGATTAAACTGCCCAAAATTATATAAAGTAGTTAGAAATAGCACAACGTTAAAACGCAGTAAAATCCAACACACATTAATGCAGCAGCAATATTAATCCAAAAACATCATATATAATAGCAAACCACTGACGGGGACCATTTTACTGCACAATGAGTACTTTTACTTAAATAAGGTTTTGAATGCCGGACTTTCACTGGTAACAGAGTATTTCTACACCATGGTATGCTACTTTTAAAGGCAGAATGAGTAGGATTTGTCAGTTGCGGTTTGTTAACACAACATTCAAAGTTGGCCCCTCCTCCCCGGCTCAACGACACCAGAAGCGAATGCCCCCTGACCGCGGTTAAGCCTCAACTATACTCACGAACGGACGCGTACATGAACAGCTGTGGACACCACGGACATGTAGTAGTTCTGTTTACACTGTCCGCTTGGAGGATGTGCCACACGTGCACAGTAGATCACTATGTTACCACTTGTAGTTTAGTGGCTGTACAGACAGGTCACAACAAAATGCCGGTACGCGGACGTCCGCGCAGAGCCTATGGATACACCCCATGGATGTAATAAGAGAACTGGATACAGCGTTGGAGGCAGGGCCCCGTTCCTTCCTATGAAGGTTGCTCAGTGGCGCATGAAGCCTAAGTGGCTCGACTTCCGTCTGGAAAAGTACCCGGATCTTGGGCACATGGAACATGCACAGTAGCGTCCGCTCATGGCTTGCGCTCCAGCCTCGGTCTGGGTCTCATTCAAATGAACGGAGGAAGGGAAATAGCTCTGGATTCAGTTATTTGTGCGTTATACAACATTAACCAACCTCTGATGATGAAATTTACGTCACCCAGGATCCCAGCGTACTTGCAGAAGCACAAAGTATAATTGAGGTTGACGCCCAGAAACGTCCCAAACACAGCAAAATAAGAAAGTCCAGGCGGAGGGCAGGGTCCCTGCAGATACACACACCGGCATACACTTCTAGTGACTCATAAGTGATGATTGAGAGGGATTATATTTGTCTATTTTTTAGTCTATACATTATTATTCAGGAAAATCCTACTCAATCCTCCTTTAAGTAAAGGATCGGAATACTTCTTCCACCAATGTGTATGATATCGTACAAAAAATATACACATAGGAATTACATTTGCTGCCCAGCCTATGGTATTACTGCACTGAAACAACTTCAGTAAGGTTATTTTTTTCTACGGTTAAGCAAAGAAAACAAATTCTCAAAGCAACTTGTGTTTGATAAAGTCAAGGTGGTGATGGTTAATTAAGAGAAGAATGTGGAAATGAAACTTTCTCTACTATCAGATTACATTTTATGAGCCAAACAAACACACCCAACCACCATGTTATCATAACATCAGACTTCTGCAAGTTTAAGTCATGTGACCACTGCCTCTTCTTTCACTCGATTTATAGAACTTTAGACAAAATTATTGCACATCATTCATCGTTACTTCATGTATAATTACAAATCTAATATGAGACCAGACTGACTATTTGGGAAAGCAGTTTCCTACAAACTTTGTTGTGTTGTCTGTATTTTTCTTCAAACATGATCACATTAGTAGAAGCACTGAACAAATAGATGAGTGTTATATAAGACTTTTAAAACTGAACTACTGCCACATCATCACTCAGTGTTTAGAACAATCTGCATGAATTTTGCCAAGATTCTCCCTACTCAGCAGCAACAAAAATCTGAACTCCACTCCACCCTGTCCCTCTCGACATTGGCTTTATGTTAGGTGCAGCTGCAGGCTCTGGTTACACCCTCTCCACCCTCTCAATGTCCCGCTGCAGGATGGAGCAGACAGCTGTGAGAATCTGATAATATTCCTTGTGCACATTCTTCCATCATTCGGTTTGGTCTTAGAAGAGCGAGCAGTTTCAAAACTGAGAACTTAAGAGCAAAGATTCTTCGCCATGTCTTTTCGGAGGTTTAGGAGCAACCCTAAAACACTGGGGGATGTCAACATAGTGACTGAGGAGCTAAAGAATCTTTATTATAAGAGGCTGCTGCCGATAGAGAAATACTATTCTTTCCATCACTTTCATTCTCCGAGCTATGAGGACGCAGAGTTTGACAACAAACCGATGGTCTTGGTGATGGGTCAATACTCGACAGGAAAGACGACATTTATCAGGTAAGAATCAGAACATCAACGCTTTTAAAAACTGCAGATTTGTGCATGTATTCTGCCGAATATATTGATGTGTTGGGGGTAATAATGTTGTTATTGGTGATTTGGACTTCAGGTATCTCATAGAACAAGATTTTCCTGGTAGCAGAGTTGGGCCAGAGCCAACCACTGACTGCTTCACTGCCGTCATGTATGGAGATGTGGAGGGAATCATCCCTGGCAATGCCCTCACAATGGACCCGAAAAAGCCCTTTCGCCACCTCGACCCTTTTGGAAATGCTTTTCTGAACAGGTGATACTGTATGAATCAACAGACAGAAAGAGAGGGGAAGCAACAAAGGGGGGGAGGGGAAGATGTTCCTCCTTTTTTTTTCTTTTATTTGGGGACATTTGAATAATTTTGTTCTACCTTCATTAGCATAGAAGTACTGAAAAAAACAATGCAGTGTGAATCTATTCTATGCTTTCATTAAAGGGTAACTTCGCTATTTTTCAACCTGGACCCAATTTTTCATATTTTTGTGTCTAAGTAACTAATGGGGACAACAATTTTTGAAACTGGTCCAGTATTGAGGGAAAATGCTGCAGACGGCAGCCGCTAAACAGGCTGTGATGTAATCATTTGGGGCAACCTGTTACCATCAGTTTATGTCCACTAAAAGTGTTTGTTTTTGCCATGACAGGCTCAGATTGTGATTACAAGTGTCTGACAACATTATGGAAAGGATACTACAGAGAAATAATATATTTCTATTTGTTATTATGTCATGTGACTTATTGCCGGAAGACAATGGTGGATGAGTGAGAGTTGGAGAGAGGAGTGCCGGGCAGTTTGTTGTGTTGGACTACAGAAAGCGTAGCTTAGTGTTATCTAAAATATTTCAGTATCATGGCTGAATATTTAGATGATTTCAACAATGTGAATGCGACACAAGGTTTCAGAGCGAGGCTTCTCCAAGCAGAACACACAATAACAAACAGACTGGATCAAGCAAAGGTAAGAAAACATTACATTTCTCTAGTTTCAAATAAGCACTTTTAGTGGACGTAAACTGACGGTGCTAGGTTGCCCCAAATGATAACATTACTGCTCATTTAGCGGCTGCCGGTTACAGCATTTTCCCTCAATACTGGACCAATTTCAAAACTTGTTGTCCTTGTCTTAGACACAAAAACATGGGACAATAGGGTCCAGGTTGAAAAATACCAAAGTTCCCCTTTAAATAAAGGCTAGTGAGAAATTGTAAAGACATTATTTTGAATGCTTTATGTTGAGGCATTTTTTTTCTTTGCAGGTTTCAGTGTGTTCAGTTGCCAAATCAAGTCCTCGAGAGTATCAGCATTATCGACACACCGGGCATCTTAACTGCTGCTAAAAGAAAACTGAGTCGAGGTGAGACTTTCTAATTTTCCTTTTCAATAGCAGTAGAATTAGTGGGTCTTCTTCTACTTCCATATGTTCAGCTTTAGAAAGTTGGAAAGCATTGTTGCTGTTAGAAGGATTTAAATCCCTGGTGAGAGGAGTCATAGCCGATGCAGTGAAATAGTATTTCAGCCAAACATAATTCAAACACTTGAAGTCAGAAGCACAGCAGATGAAAGTAACATAACTGAGTTGGGAGGAGACGAGCAGTAAGTAACCAAGCCGTCTTCGCTTTGTTTTATGAACGCATTAATCTGTGGGTGTAACTGAAATGGCTTGCAACCAGTGAGGGCCGCTGGGAATTGTATGATCCTCTAGGTGTTGAGGCAGCGAGGCTTGCCCCATTACACGCAGTCTTAATGAAAACCCTGTGTTGTCGTTCCTTGTCCCCAGGCTACGACTTCCCAGCAGTGCTGCGCTGGTTTGCAGAGCGTGTGGATCGAATCATCCTGCTGTTCGATGCACACAAACTAGAGTTCTCTGATGAGCTCACTCGGGCCTTCGGGGCCCTTTGTGGGTACGAGGACAAGTTGCGTGTGGTTCTCAACAAAGCTGACAGAGTGGACTCGCAGCAGCTCATGAGAGTGTACGGCGCCCTCATGTGGTCGCTGGGGAAAGTGTTTAAAACCCCCGAGATCTTGCGAGTTTACATTGGATCTTTCTGGTCAGAGCCCAGGCAGACGTGTGACCATTATCAGCTGATAGAGCTGGAGGAGGAGGATCTGTTGGCTGACGTCAGGAACCTGCCTCGCAATGCTGCAGTACGCAAGCTGAATGACCTGGTTAAGAGGGCACGCTTAGTAAGGGTAAGAGATCTGTTCAATTCCATCTCATACTTAACCTAAATATTAACAAACTGACATGCAGATGTGGTGGGTTTTTTTCTCCCCTCCTAGGCTCATGCTCACATTATCAGCTATCTGAAGCAGGAGATGCCAACAATTTTCTGCAAGGAAAGCAAGAAGCACAATCTGATTTACCAGCTTCCAGTGATTTTCACCAAGATCCAGCAACAGCATCGAGTCCCAGCCGGCGACTTTCCTGACTGCACCAAGATGCAGGTGGGACATTACTTTTTAAAGGGCGGGTCCATCTGCATTCTGTTCAGTTTTTTTCAAAAGGAAACCACCACTCAGCTGTTGCAAAAAGCAGTGATGTAGGTTACCAAAGTAAGCTAAAGCTAATTAAATCTAATCAATAAGGTTATGAATAATGTGAACACTAGCACTAGCTGACTCAAAGTAAGCTGTGCTGGAAATAACTGAAAGGGTTAGTTTTGATTTTTTTAAGTGGGGTTGTATGTATACTCCCGCGTTCAGCGAGGTAAAATTACTGCTTTTGTGAATGTAGTCTGGTGGCTTTGAAGAGAACAATATGACAGCTGCAGTTTACTGTTGGAAAGGGCCGTCTGATGGCGAGGTAAAGTGGCTGTGGACGGGAGCAGCAGAAAAAACTTATTTTAGCCACATTAAAAAAAATCTATATCAGTTTAAAGGGACTATTTGTAACTTTCAGAAATGCTTCTTAACAGCGACACCTGTGGCCGTGAAATCAACGAAAGTCAGCGTCGGGCTCGCGCTTGCTCGCTCTCAATATACCTGAACGAGCATCACTCAAAACAGTGAGGCGACACAAGTCAGCTAAAAGCACAATATCACTCTATATTTCACCTGCTTGGCAGTAATGTTAGCTGACCAGACGAAGGTCTCTCCATGAACATGATTTAGATCTGATCCTAGTGTTGGCTTTTCCTGCCTAAGTGCAGGCTGAGGCAGCGGGGCTCTCCAGCGTGTCTCCCTGCTCTCTCCGCCCGCAGCCGGAGAGAGCAGAGGAGACACCGGCACCCGGTCGGTAACGAGAAGACAACGTAAATCTCTGTAGAGCTCCGTCACTTCACAAGACACGGGAAACCTCTGTTGGTCTGGAGGAGCTGCAGCAGTTATTTCTGCACAAACGTCCCCTGTACATTCACTAGATATTCTCAGAGCTAAACTAACTCTTCTGCAGTGTGTAGTGAGCGCGCGTTCACGTCTAGAGGTGGAGCGAGCTGAGCTGTCTGAGTGAAGGCGAGCAGGCAGAGGAGGAGGGTACAGCGGCTACAAGCGAACGCGCATATGCGAGCGCGCATGTGTGACGACCCGCTACATTTATGCGCGTACAAAGTTACAAATAGTCCCTTTAAGTGTACACTATATTTAGAATATTTTCACCGCTTTACTTCTTCAAAGCCACCAGACCAGACTCCATTCACAAAAACATTAATTTTAGTCATTTTACCTAACAGAACAAAGGAGTTGCTGGTCTACCTTGATCTTTGACCAAAATTTTAATGTTCAGATTTTAAAATATAAAGAACAGCACTACAATAATGGACCCGCCCTTTAATTGCTGTCTAAATACCATGATATCAGAATTAATTCACCTAAATGTGTTCTGTGAGCCTTACATGTGATTACATACCTTTTCAGGAGAAACTTTTGGGTCAAGATTTCTCAAAGTTCAAGACACTGAAACCAAGTCTGATGGCGTCCTTGGATAAACTCCTGACCACTGACATAGCAAACCTGGTGCCTTTACTTCAACAACAAGAACTGAGCAAGAAATCCCTCCCCGGTGTGTTGGACGGTGAATTCTTGGGAACATTCAGGCCTGAGCATTACAAAAGAGATGCTTTCAAGGAACTCAGAAGAGAGGAAGAGTGCAACGAGACAGATTTCGACGAGTGGGCGGTGGAGAAATACAAGCCAAAGTACGATGAGATTTTCTTCAACCTCAGTCCAAACGGGGGCAAACTGAGCGGCACCAAAGTCAAAGAGTGGATGAGGACCACCCTGCTGCCCAACTCTGTGCTCGCTCATATCTGGAGGCTGTCTGATGTGGATGGGGACGGCATGCTGGACAATGAGGAGTTCGCTTTGGCAGTCCACCTCATTGAGGGAAAACTGGAGGGCCACTGGCTCCCCCGAGAGCTGCCGTCTCAACTGGTGCCACCGTCAAAACGGCTAAGTACAGCCAGCGATGAAGTGTAGACATGATAATCAAAGGAAGCTGAGACTTTGTGTACATTAGTTGTACAATATGTACATCATTTCTTAAATATAGCCTAATCTGGTAGTAGCAGTTTAAAAAAAAATAACAATGTACAGTGCCTGTTCGTGAACCTGACAAGGTGTTATCCTTTTGTATGTTTATCATCATGACACCAAAACTTAAAGATCATTAAGTTTTCATCTCACATTTCACTTCTGCAATCAGTCAAATATCTATATATCTATACTGTATATCTTCAATTAGGTGGAGTGTTTCCTTCAGGTTTGTTTTTGCCTTATACATAAGAGTTGCTGAAATCTCTCATATTCCTAATGATTTTTTTTATCAATGGTATTAAACTTGTAAAGATGACTAGCCAGTATTATGTCATTGTTTGTGATCACATCATCATCATCACCATTATGCAGTGGGTATTAGGATGAGGTCAGGTTGGTACTCACGTAGGTGGCAGAAGCGGCCATATAGTCCCGGAGAGCAAAGGCAGCCTCCATACAGACGATGGCAATGTCCGTTGTTGGGACAGTTGCACTTTCTTTTGCAGAACCTCCCGAAATAACCCATCGGACAACCTGTAAACATGAATAATGACACTTTAGGATAGGATGGCTACTTCTGTAAAATGTACTCTACTGTGATAAGATAAAAAGATGATAGCGTGTGATACCGCCTCACAAGGCACCCTTTAGCGCCTGTATGAGACGCACCGGGCTTTCCATTAACTCTCCCTCTCAAAGACGGTACATTAGCCTCACAGCATCAGATGTGGATTCCCCCTTCCCTCTCACATACTCCGTAGCTCTCTCACAGTCAAACAGATAACTAGCTAGCTAGCCATATCTACTGGCATCATAACAGGAGGAAGGAAGTGGTAAAGTAAGTCAAGCACGCCTTTTGCTTCATTTGATTGGCTGCCTGGGCCAAGAGTGACAGTGACGAGCGATGCCACTCTGAGCCAGGGGTTGAAAAGTTGAGAATATTTTAACTTTTATGCACGTCTAAACACTGTTAGAAAAACACGCTGCGCCAAAGAGGAGCGCAGGGCAGGCGCCCTGTACCATAGGAAAACAATGGTTTTGCGGGTGATGTGTTTCTGACGATGCGCTCCTGGCGACGCGTCTCCGTGTGATCGGGGCCTAAGAGCAGGAGGGGAGGTGAATGGGTCCAACAATCACAAGGCTTTCATCCAGGAGACCGCGGTTCGTGTCACGTGCGTGTGTATTGGAGTTTCAAGCTCAACCATGTTGTTTTTTCCTAAACCTAACTAAATAGCAAACCTAAAGTAATGCCAAGGGGCGTAACAAAGCGGCAGTGTGTGACATGTTGGGATGAGAATGTACTGATTCAGCACACACTGAAGGATGTTGTACAGCAGTGGGTCCCGACCTGGGGATCAGGACCTCTACAAGAGGTTGCAAGATAAATTATTTTTCTGACTTTCCTCAAATTTTTGCTTCTGTCTTGTGAAGTACTCTAGTTTGATTCTTTCAGATCTCTGAAAATTAACAAGTGTGAGGAATAAAATCACTCTTCCATTGAAATGCTCATAACTAACAGACGTACAACCTATGACAGGGTCGTAAGGAGGTATTGCTTCATATTAAGGGGCAAAAGCAAAAAAAATGTCTGGGACCACCAACTCAGAGCCTGGTTTTTGTATTCACATGTGTGTGTGTGTGTGTACTGTATATATACAAACCATCCTCGCAGAGCAGACCCTGTACCCCAGGGGGGCACAAACACTTCCCAGTCACAGGGTCACACGAGCCTCCATTCTGACAACGACACAGGCTGTTACAGGCCTGCCCATAGGTCCCCTGTGGACAAGCTGGAGAAGGAGAGGGGGTGAAGAAAGAAGAGGGAAGCATGGGGAAAGAGCATTGTCACCTTAACAGTTGCACTTAATTAATCATTCCTATGACACTGAAACACAGACTCGTATATGAGAGAAGAGAAAGCAGCCAAAGAAAGGGTTATCGTTTAGAGGTCAGTCAACACTTTCCACCTTCCATCCTGTGTTTCCCCATGGTGTGTGCCCTCCTGACACCCATAATCTCTCTGGCCTTGTTAGCCATTACAACATGAACCAGCTGGCTGTTTAAGAAGTGCTAAAGTGTTATAATCTATCAAGTGAAAGTCTGCTTAAATTCCATGTCTCACTTTCTTTGCAGCAGTTTTACGTGGGAAGATAAGCCAGTTTAAAAGCAGCTATGGAGGTAACAACATTACAGACACTGAAAATACATTACAATTAATATATAAATGAAGGAGCAGGAAGGGCTAAGGGTATAGAGAATAAGTTAACAAACAATTTTTTCATACAAAGATTCTGTCTAGAAATGCAACCAGAGAAATGAACAGTACAACGGGTGGGGTGATGGGGCATTGATTCTGCTTCATAGTGATGGACTTGACACTGGGGTTATGTTTGGGCATGTTCAGGCAACATGCAAAACACAAAGAGCTGTTTAAATAGCACACAATACTTTTATTTCTCCACCAACAATATGAAAAGTTGCCTCTGGGATGTGATTCTAGGCCATTTGCTATTCTGTGTGGCCTGAATTAAAGCTAGGGTAGGTTTTTTATTTTAGAAACCTTTTTTATTATATTAGTTGAAATGTCGCAGGACTGTAATAAGCGTCAGTAAATTATATGTATCCCCCATCACTGAGTAAGCCTCTCTGTTTACATACTGTATGTGTTTAGTAGGAAAAAGAGAGCATGCGCCTACGTTGATATGAGAAAAGCAGATTTGGGTAGGGGCCATTCACAGGACTTGTTCAGGCGCCCAGCCATTTCTGTGGGCGGGCCTGTGTTTACCTACCTGCCTACCTGCGCTCACTCTGCCCGTGTACTCAATGTGTGTCACCGGAGATTTCCACAAACTGCTAGCCTGACAGCTGTGAGTACTAACAATAGCCATGTTCATTGTGTACGTTCATTATGATATGTTTATATTCGTAAAGATCATTTTGGGGGAGGACTGAAGCGAGGGACTGTCAGTGTCACAGACTTGGCGACTTTCTCACTAGATTTAGGGACTTTTGGAGCTAATGCTGCTAGCTACTTTCATTGGAAAAGAGTTGGCAACACTGGGCTCGGTTTTTCGGTTGGATGCTTTTAAAATCTAGTGTATTCTTTCTGGTTTCTCCAATGTTGCTGACCCCAGCTTTAAGCATTTAATTGGTGTTTAGATGGCCACAAAATGTTGCTAACATACCATTTGCAAAAAAAAATGTATGTACAAAGTACTAGCAACATGTAAAATACACTGATTAGAGAAATCCAAGTGAAAACCATCATTTCTTAACTATGTTGACATGTTAATTGTGATCCATCAGAAAAAGAGTGATGAATATGAAGATAGACAAGTTAAAAGGGACTTTTTGGGGGGGGGGGATTTTTGAGATTTAACTGAGATGTGGATTGTACAAAAGGGACTAACGCACAACATACTGTACCAAGATGATACTGCATTTCTACATTCAGCACATGAACTTTTAGAGTAAATTAATTCATTATATTTATTTCTTCTATAACTTCATAACATAAGATATTGAAGTGACACCTATCAAGTCATTTAAGACAAAGTTGTAAAATACATTTTAGGCCATGGAGGGTCTAAAATTCTTTTGACCAGTTCACCTTTTTCCCTTTCAGACCACTATACTACTGCCTGCACTACCAATTCCCTATCTTTTCTTCAGGCAGTAATATTGCTTATCTTCTCCATCTGAAAATGCTACCCATGTCCAGACCCATCACCTCCAGGGTGTGCAACTAAATACTGCCACCTAAGGAGCGTGTTTCTTAAAGTGACAGATTGCTTCTAACGGACTTGTCCCAAATGGCTCTCCTCTATGATTACCCGCCTGCGTCAGGTTCAGACCAAAGACAGCCATTAATCACGGAGCTGGATTGGGAACAATGGAGCCTTGCTTTCTAACCCAGTAGTGGACATCCTTGGCCTCAGGCTGTGCTCTTGCTGTGGGCCCTGGCCTCGCTCCAGTAGCAGACAGATTGATTCCCCCGGTGCTCTTGTGTTCCTGAGCCCATAAACAACCCAGCCTCCCACACAGAGGAGCCGACAGGTTTTGATACATGGCCCTATCGATGCACACGGGGAGCTATCTCATCTCTCTCTAAAACTAGACCACATTGCTTTGGGTAGTTCAAATAGACCTGTGGGGAAAAGCCAGGTTGTGTGTATGTGTGTGTGTGTGTGTACCGTACTGTTAACATTATCATCTTTTCATGTATATGATCTGGGCATAAATTATTCATTTCGGTCTCCCATCCATGCACGTCTTCACCAGAGAGTCATTTATTTTTTACGTTCTAAAAAATTTAATATTCAAGTCCCCAAACTTTTAAAGAAAAAGTTTGACATCTTTGGGAAATACACTTATTTACATTCTTATTAAAGTTAGATGAGAAGACGGATACCACTCATGTACCACTCACATGGTAAATATGAAGCTGCACCCAACAGCCAGTTTACTTAGCTTACGTATAGACTGTACGGGGAAGCATCTAGCTTGGCTCTGCGCAAAGGTAGCAAAATCTGACTACCACTCACCACTGGTTCACTAATTAACACATTATATCTTAGCTCCCGACCAAGAAATAGTCCTGTAAAACCACAAATTGAGAAAGAAATATAATGTGTTAAGTAGTGAGCTTTAGAGGTGCTGGTAGGCAGATTGTGTTACCTTCAGACAGAGCCAGGCTAGCTGATTTCCTCTGTTACCAGTCGTCATGCTAAGCTAAGCTAACCAACTGCTGGTTGTAGCTTCATATTAAACAGAGACATGAGAGCGGTATCGATCTTATAGCTGTTCTCATACACTGTTTGTAGCTATACCTACGAAAAGTAATGCACTGTAATTCATATATATAGCCTACAAAATCAATTTGTATGTAATCCACGTAATCGTGAACCAGGATGTATAAAGAGCGACACACTCTTTATACTATATTCTTTAACACTGGACTTTCACCCAGGAGAATATTGTCCATGTCCCGCGCAAAACCAGAAGTCAACGTTGATTAATGCATCACGTAACTTCCTTACTTGCGCCATTTCTGTAGTTATTTTAACACAAACCACGATGTTTTCCAAAACCTAACTAAGTAGTTTTGTGGCCTAAACCTAACCAACCTTTCCTGTGAAGTATGGAAGTTCATTTTGAAAAGACTGTATGCATGTAACGAGCGGAAATTTGACACATGTTGCTGGACATTCGTAGGAGAAGGCACGAAAAAAGAGGAATAACTTTTTCGTAAAAAAGACGTGAATTTGTTTTGCAAAGGAAATAATTAACACACAACGCACAGATGTAACTGTAGAATATCCGATTAGCTATACTTACTCTTGTTACAGATGATCCCAGTCCATCCAGCTGAACATTCACATTGGTCTCCGTTTTCACGACACACTCCATTCACACAGTCTTCACAGCTCACACTGCAGTCATCCCCAAACGAGCCGTCTAGACACACTGAAAAAGAAATATTTTCATCACTTCCTGGTCTGAGGATTTACTAAAACAATAAAATAACTTCCATTTGATTTCTCACAGGGCATACATCTTAAGGCCCGGACACATCAGACCGACAGTTGGCCGTCAACCAATTTCGAGCTGTCAGTGAGCGTCTGTCGTCCTACTTTTTGCGGTGTGTCCTGCACCGTTGGCACTGGTCTGCCCGTGTCTGGGGCTTTTTGGCGGATTCAGCATGTTGAATCTTTGGCAGAGTGAGAGAAATCTCTCTGATTGGCTGTTCAGCTTAAGTGAATCAGTGTATGAGAAGATAAATGGAAGTGAGGAAAACAAGCAAACGACTAAAGTCAAGAGGGCACACACAGAAGGTTCCTCTCATTTTTCATCTTCATCTCATCTGATCATTCCAATACATGGCCGTTGCCATCTGGCATGAAGCTAAGTGGTGAGTGAGAGTGGTGTGAAAATGGTCGGCAAACGCAGCTTTGTTTCATGTACGTATCTAACAACAGCTTGTATATCCGCAGTCCTCGGTCTTCCGGTTTCCCTTTTTGAATGACGAATACAGACTACTGTCGCCTGCTGGTAGGAAGAGTTATTGACTCTCACACAGGCGTCGAACGAACGTGCAAGTTGGCCGTTGGCTGTAGTCTTTGCGGTGTGTTCAAGTGCAAGACAAACGTTGTGAGGCGACGTCGGCCGTCGTTGCCGCTAGTTCTTTGATGCCGGTTTGGTGTGTCTGGGCCTTTAGTGTCATCACTCCTGCTTTTTTCTATACCTATGCTGCTGTCCAGTCTAAGCTCTCCTCGACGCTCCCTCTGCATCTCTAAATCTTTTTCACTGTCAACACCATCACTCCCATCATCATCATGACTGTCATAACTGGAGCGCAAGGCTGCTGTGTACTGCAGGAGCTGAGGAGCCTTGCGGTACAGCAGGTCTGGTAATCTGTGGACCTCCAGCTGCTCATCCTCTTCTTCCTCATCCTCATCTTCTTCCAGTTCTGTGCCATACAGAGCTAAACACACAGAACAGAGTTAGAGTCAAACAATTTTAAATGGCTGAAACACTTATGTTTTACTTGTGCATAAGCAACCATTCGATCCAAGAATAACTTTAAAACAAAAGTCACTCACAAATGCAGGAATGCTGGTCCCGATCCAAGCGGAAGCCCAGTTCACAAAAACACTCATATGTTCCCAGCGTGTTGACACAGTGGTGTTCACAGCCTGAGGTCTCTGCTACGCACTCGTCAATGTCTGACAGAAGAATACACAAACAACACACAGTTATGAGAATGAAAGAGTTGTAATAGCAAAGCTCAAGTGAGGTCATTGTCATTGGGTGCAGGTTGAACAAAACAGTCTGTGATGAAGTCGAGTGCGGTGTATTTGACGGAGTTGGCAGTTCAGCGTGCCAAGATGCCGCCAAAACGTTAGAAGGTATACCGTCTGTGGCGTCTGATATAAACAATCATTTGGTGGCGGCATTTTACACAACTGGATGCTTCCATTCAAATGATGGGTATCGATTGAAGTACTCTATTGGTATCAGTATCACTTTAAGGGTACTGGTATCTAAGTAATTTTTTAAACGATACCCAGCCTTAGCCTTGACATTTTTTTTTCCAATCAGATAAATACATTTGCTTCACTTCGGAGTAATAATTTGATTTAATTTCTTCTACCCATCTGGGAGTTCCACTAGTTTGTGTAAAGTTTGCTCCTTAGCGAGTAAAATGTTCTGGTTTCTGCTCTGAAATGGCCTTGAAAAGCAGAATTTCTGAGCAATTTGTTAGTGACCACTGAGAATTTGTGTCCGGCACTACTGTGCCACAACACAGAAAACACAAAAAAAAAAACACGCTAACAGTCTAGCACTCTTACCATCACAACCGCAGCCGTTTGGATTCAGTCTGTGGCCAGCTCTGCAGCTGCACTCGTAGCCGCCCGGGTAGTTCCTACAGAAGTGACGGCAGCAGGACTGCCCGCTGTTGCACTCATCACTATCTGAGGAAGGAACGCAGTGGAGTTGGTTTAAATAAATGGCCAGAAAGACACAAGTACATTCACAGAGTGAATGAAAATGAAATAAGTAGAGAAGTTCTTACCTACACAGGTCTTCTTGTCCCGGTCCAGCTGGTAGCCGTGGTTGCACGAGCACAGCGGGCCGTTGGTGGTGTGCTCGCAGTGATGAGAGCAACCTCCATTGTTCTTCTCACAGCTGTTGACAATCTCCATCTCAATGCCTGGAGGGGAGTGCACCAAAACCACAATTGAAGTGAATAACCAGAGCTGAAACATAAGGACGATGTTATGGGGCATTTATGAGGATTATATTTTGTTTGTTCCAGCTGCAGATGAGGAGAGGAAAAAAATCCATTCTTGAGCACAACTATGTAACTATAAAGCGTGGAATCTCTGTCTGTCTGTGTGTCCTTTGCATATTTCAAGAACCGCTCATCCAATCTAATTCACACCTGGCAGGTGTATTGCTGGGGACCCAAGGGAGTGCTTTATTGAATTTGGGGCAATTTGGACATGCGATACGTTCAGCAGCGGGGGTGGGGCCTCAGGGCTCTGCAGACTGAGTCCAGCACGTCGTCCACAACGGGCAGACCGCAACTCATTGACTGCAGTTCTCTTTACAACCGGACTCTTCTTCACTTCCCTGTAATCAACATGAGCAGATACCCAACTGGAAGCAGAATCGAACGAATCAAGTGTATTTCACCGGTATAACTGTGAGCCGTGACTTGTGTTTTTTTCCTTCTTTTTTTTGAGTAAGACTGTATTTCCCTGATGTAAGACTTTATACTAACTTATAACCCTAATAACATTATCGAACAGCACTAGTAGTTTAAATTACAATGGAATTAGAAAGGTAAGTGAGTCTGCTCTATCCAGTTGGTAACAAATTGCTGTACATCAGACACATTAAAGTGGCATTATATGAGATACTAAATACACGCTGGTGTGTTTTGCACAGAGAAGATAACTTTGAGACAAAAAAAATCTGGTGTAAATGTGTGTTGCTGGACAAAAAAGTTGAAATTGCAACTGGTCAGCAATGTCATGACATGATATAATTAGCAGTATATGCTTGTTCATGCTTACGTTTATTTATTTGTTTACATTGTGTTGCATCCACGGCACTGTATACAAGCACTCCAGTTAGTGACGTTAGTGACGTGTTTTCCGTACTTGTGTTACATTGTTCCCATACGTATTTTACTTAATTTACATACTTATTTTAAACCCAAAAATGACATTTTCCCTAAACCTAATGAAGTGGTTTTGTTGCCCCCTGCTGGTGCTGCACCTTCATGCATGCGTGTAATATTCACGCCAGGGTGAAGCAAAACGTGACACTCGTCTGGTGGCCAGTCGGATCTATTACACACTTTTAATTTCTACGGCCTACTTACGGTAGCACTGTTTGCCATCAGCACCGAGTTCAAAGCCCGGATGACACACACAGCTGAAGGAGCCCAGCATGTTGACACATCTGTGGGAACACTTGGCATGTCCTGAACGGCACTCATCAATGTCTATAGGGGACATAAAAAAAGACAAAACAAAGATCACATGTGCATATGAAAGGTATGATGGCAAACAAAGATCTATCTGTTTTAAAAAGTTGCAAAACACAAGAGTCTATCTCTAGGTCATATTGAGACATAATCCAGAGCATTTCAGAGTTGATGTACTGTATGTCTTCTTGTCCTCTTTAACTACAATTAAGTAATCTAACCCTGTTGGCTGAATCACAGTTTACTCCCAGGACCAAAAGGGCCTGGGTTATTATGGTTCATACTGCAACAGAAACACTCACTTTTTGAAACAAACACACTGGCTTGGAGCACTGTTAAGCAAGCATTAGGCTACAAAACTATGCTCCCATAAAAAATCTGATTTCAAAACAATGTAGCAAATACTTCCTCCAGCAGGAAGGCTCTGTCAGGTCTCAGATTTCTCTGGCTTCTGCTGTCCCCCATAGGTGGAGCAGGAGAAATGTTAGCGAGAATAGTTTCCAACCATCAATGCAGGTCTGTTGTAGTGCAGATTTGCTGGTTTAGTGTGGCTGTAACTTATGGAAAAATCATAAATGGCATTCTCTTAAACTCTAGCAGATTCCAGGGAAAGGTGTTTTTGAGCCTGAGCCTTTTTTGTGTACATCATGTGTGTAGTGTGATGCCTCACCTTCGCAGTTCTTGCCATCTCCAGCCAGTGTAAAACCAGGTCGGCAGCTGCAGTGAACCCGGCTGTCTTCTGAAAGACACAGCTGGGCGCAGCCTCCATTCCTGTCCACACAGGGGTCCCTCACTGACGCACACAAACACAGATAGGAAGAGACACACACATACAGAAAAATGAAGTCAGGTCAGCCCAGCAGGTGATTCTCTGACCTTCCTGGTTAGTTAGTTCATGAGCACAGATACAACTCAACTCCAGATCAACAGACAGTACGTTTGACTCCTGCACGTGCAGCATCTTATTCAGGAACATTACAAAAGTGAGTCTGGTTATGATATCTAAAAGATCCCTCGTAAAACTAACAAAAACACTTAAAAATCCAAGAGGAGAAATCTGAATTCCTGCTCTTTATTGTACAATAGCTGTTTCCAAAGCTGCCTCTCAAATTCCTTTCCTATCTACATCTTCCTACTTTGCACACTAGCAGTAGCCACAAAAAACATCCTTATTTTTGCTGTAATTTGATCCAAATTGCAACATTAAAAGCACCAAACTCACCTTAGAAAGATAACTTGCTCTAATGAACTCTGTTTGTCCAGGGATTTCAGACATATTCTTACATTATGAACATGTCTGGCAAAATGACTTACATTCACAGTGCCTCCCGTCTCTCTTCAGCTGGTAGTTCTTTCGACAGTCACACTTGTAGTGATTGTTCCCCCTATCCACACACTTGTGCTCACATCCACCATTCAATACGGAGCAAGAGTTCACAGCTTAAAAGGAAGACAGACACAGAAATGTATAAGCATAAACACACTCCAATTACAGAATTAATGGATGAAACTCTGACCAGTTATTGGATATTGAACATCTGAACTCACACAGTATGACAGGTATAATTGAATTTGTTGGCAATCTAAAATGGCTTTCACACCTCAAACTCTGCAGCCGCGTAATTATGGAAAACTCCTGGGTAAAGGCTGGGATCTGGAAAATGATATTCAAGCGGTACCCCTGGTTACTCTAACGATCTTTCCATCCCATTACTCCTGTGATTTAATGATGTGCCAAATATGAATATCAGCCGTGTGCCTTCTGGGTGCTCTAAACACAGACATGATGACACAGACAGGCTGTAAAACGGAGAGAGCGGCTGGCTTTTAACATTGATGACTTCAACAGACACAATTAGCCTCCATCCCTATCCTTTACCACAAAGCTGCAGTCACAAAAAAAATGGGAGTATTAAGAATGAAAAATACGACCGCAAGCAACAAAGGAGTTCTGATTTTCAGCAAGTAGCAAATTCTCTCGTTACCTACAGGTTTTATGGTGCTAAAATGGGAGGAAAGTACTTTACTGCCTATATTTCCCGTTTCAAATCAGAATTTCCACTAGACACTGAGATAATCAATCATGGAAGCTCAGCACTCCTATTCTTAAATTACTGGATTAAAGCTAGGGTTGGTAATGTATTTTAGAAACATTTTTGTTATATTTGCTGATATATTTGCAGCAATCAATAAATCAAATTCTCTGACAAAAAGAAAATTAAAAAAATCTGATTTCTGTGAACACATCCATGTTAACTGGCGACTTTCAGCCGATTGTGTCAATGATTGTTTAAGGTAACTTGCGTAAATGGTCGGCATATAATAGACACAGATGAGTATGTATTTCAAATTGATTGAAGGCTTTTACATGGACACCTACTGTACATGCTCTGTTGGTGTTTTCACCAGCTGCCATCACTTTGTGCAACCACGACGCATTCGGCAGAGAGTTACCAGTGAACAGGGCACAAGTTAAACCAAAACACTGGCGGTGTCTATGGTTGCAGGCTGTTAAACATGTTGACTGCCACTGGACTGAGAACACAATCAAAAATGCCGGTGTTTGTAGCGCCCATTTCAAAACTCATAAATTCAAAACTCTGAGTCTAGATCATTTTATTTGACATTCTGTTCACGACCACAGATAACATAGTTGTAAGCATCTAGTGACTTGTATGCTCGTAATTTCTCGCTGGTATAACGTTACACACCAGGTTTCTCCAACAAATACTTGTATATACCTTATATTCTACCCGCTCACTAATAGCACACGGATCTGGAAAGTCAATTTGTTTAGGTTGCATTCGCGATCTTTGGTGGTTAATGTCCTTGCATAGCTTGACAAGCTATTGCACTCCGCCGTACTTCAGTTGCCAAAATACGTGGGCACACTTACGTATGTCATCATTGATTGAAAACTGTAAAAGGGTCTATAACATACAGATATGTATCAATCTTCTCATCTAAATCTTGGCAATAATGCATATAAGTGTATTTCTCAAAATATCAAACTATTCCTTTACGGAACAACTACATCTAACCACAGAAGCCTGACTTTTCTAACTGCATTGTATCTGCATTGTTATTCCTCTATGCCACTGAGGAAATATTAATGAGGGAAAAATGCAGTGCGTGGGAAGGTCTAAATGGACTTTTAAAATGGTTACCACAAGTGCAATAAATACCTCTGGTTAGTACTTACCAATGCAGGTCCGACCATCAGAGTGCATGCGGAAGCCTTCGCTGCACTCGCAGTGATAAGAACCCGGTGTGTCGACACACGTTTGCTGGCATCCTCCATTGAGCTCCTCACACTCATTGACATCTGAATACACACACACACACACATATACACATACTCATAATCATGCACAGACGAATGCTCATTAAGAAAACTACTCATTCATTAAACTGGATATTGCCATAAACCACAAGACTGCACAATAACAAGAACCACTTCAGCCAACAGTAAAACATCAGGAATGTCAGTTTGCTTCTGACTGTGTCAAGGACTTAATTTACAAGCATGCTAGTCATGGCATAATTAGAAGCCTATATAAATGCCCTCCCTGCTTGGTTGAACAATGACAGATTGGGAGCAACTGTAGGAAAGTAATGCATAAATGAATGGAAGCTTTAATTGAGCCGCTTTTTAGAAACAAGACATTTATTGCGTTCTTTATAAAATCCGACATCCAGCTTTGAGGCGGTCTGATTAAACATTCCATCTGCAGCGAGCCAAACAGAGGAAAATGAAAACACATTTTTAGTATTACAGATTTAAAGAGTTATAATTGTATAATTTTGACCAGATCTCAAATTTATTTTCTGTTTTATTTTTTGGAGACATCTACTTTTGAGTATTACGTCTACAGTCTAGCTGTCATGTTTATGCCCTATCCGTAGACTGTATATAAGAAATGTCACGGTGATGTTACCTATTGGTTTGTGGACTTTGAAGCATTTTGGCTGTTGCCATCTTGGTTATTTGCAACCAGAGGTGACACGAGAGGGTGGAGCTAAATACAACCGAACACTGAATAAGACATTTTTAGGCGACTAAAAAGGTTATAATTAACTTTCATGAACTGAAAACACACCATGAAAGGGTTAAAGTTGTAAGATGAAAACACGGACAACTCCCAGACCAGACAACGCCGTGGTAGCAACCTGTCAATCACAAGGTAGCCACGCTCTAAAGCATACCCTGCTTTATGGTCTATTTGACTCTAAATGGGACCATAATTTACTGAATGAACATCATGCTGTATTGAAGAAGACTTGAAACTAGCGACCATAAACTCATGTTTACAATCTTTACTGAGGTAATAAATAAAATTTCTCATAGACTAATATTCAATCAGACTTTTTGCAACCAGAGGAGTCGCCCCCTGCTGGCCATTAAGAAAGGCACTTTTGCATTGGTTTTACTTTTCAGACCCAGAGGTTGCCCACTGGCCCTATCCCACTTTAACAGTGAAGAAAAAATACAATAAAAGAACAAAAGTACAGTGTGCATTTGAGGAAGACACTGAATCACCACCAACACAATACTACACTGACCCTGATGTGCTCTGACTCCTCTAGGAAAAATATACATGTATAATGTCTTCGGCTTGAATGATGAATGGCTTATCACGCTGTTCGTGCAGTAGCATGCGTACAATCAATTTCCTGCACAGGGGAGAATTGCATATGGCTGCACGTGTGTCAGACTGAAGTTCATGTTCCGCAGAGACAGAAGCCAGCTGAGAAAGACAACATACCTGAACACTCTACTCAAGGACAATCAGGCTTTACTACACATCTGGACAACACATCACACATCCTCTCTAACCTCCTCCCGGTTGTCATCTCTGATTCGCAAGGGCTTTTTCGGCTCACACTAGCGATGACAGAGTAGAGGTGTGGGGGGAAATAATGTTGCAATTTCCCTTTTTTTGCAGGGGAGGGATGTTAAACGCAAAGCATGTGGTTCAGCTTATATGAGCATGCAACCGTTTAGGCTCCTCAGAGGTCAAAGCACTTCCCGAGTAGTGCAAATATTAGAAATCATTTTCAAATAGTTTGCGTGTGTGCGCGCGTCTTTCCCTGCACTTTCACCACTCTGACAGACCCATGGGAAAAGCCCAAATGATCTCAAGACTATTTTAATTAGCTTGTTTCCATTAACAGGAGCTAAAGGAAGAGATGGTGTCAAGATAATGGAGTAAAATAATCCTTTTCATACCCTGTACATAGACTAGTGTGATCAGGTTTAAGGAATTCAATTCCCAATTTATTTAGACATCTGCCTGAGCGCTGAAACAAATAATCACTACACAACCGCCAATGAAGAATCACATATTCATGAACCGTCCTGTCATTCTGGGCTCTTTTGTGCTTTAACACATTGGCAGCTATTGTAGAGGATGCCTAACATACTAAACAATAGATTCTGGGGGGAGGTTTGTCAAGGTTAATATACTTATTGGTCTCCTCATGTGAGAGGATTTCAATGGGAGACACACAATGCCTGCTTTTCACCGGTGAGTGAGGTGGTGTGTGTGTGGCAGCAGGGGCGGGGGTGGTGGTGTCGGAGGTCGAGGGGCACGAGGTCTGAATGGTATCGTGTGACACCGTCTGGCTCTAAGCGGAGCTGCTGAGCTAGCATCTACAACTAGACAATGTAGCAGGCCAAACATTTGGGAGCGCTGCTTTGGGGGCAGAAAGAAATGAACAGGTGGTCTTCAGAATGAGCGCCACAGGAGCTGAATTTACTAAAAACAAAAGTGGATCAGAGGCACTCTGGTGTGAAAGCAAACATCTTAATGAGATAGGATATAGAGTATTTGTTTGCTTTAGTGATTACATGATCAAATTATTTTAAATTTGACTAATTTTTCATCTGAATTAAGGTTAAAACAGCAGAGCAGAGAGGCCACTCTAAATGTCAATGGAAGACTTTGAAAGTCCCACTAAAATAAAGAAAAAAACTTCTAAAAACAACTCCTTAATGGGTTTGTTTTTCTTTAACAGTTCAAACCCAAACTCGATGTCTTTCCCCTTAAAATCGACCACACATACAATTCACACAAAAGCCTATAAAAGAAGAACTTCACAGCTGCTATTTCCCACTGGTTAACTCTCAGACTTTAAAATATTACTAAGTGACAATATCCTGCCTTAAAGGTTAAAGGTCAGGGGCACTTGTTCACACCTGTAGCTCTAAAGAACAAATGGGCCTCAGTGCCCAGCACTAACTCAGCGTATTTCTGTCAGATGAGACGGCCAAACTGAGAAAGCATGCTGTCTGAGAAGAGAAGCTTATTAGGAAGTGGTGCTGCCTGTGTAGTTGGTTCAGCCTTTACAGCCTGAAGTCTAGACAGTTAAGTAGGTCTTCAGTTGGTCAACTTAGGCTAGAGAATTCAAATTTTTTGACCTGACCTTTCTGCTAAATCATAAGGGCCATTAAATTCATTCAAATGGATGACTTTGACGTATTATCCAAGCACACATTCATTTTATGCATCTAGAAAATATGGCAACCAACAGTGTTTTTATTCTTTGGTAATATATATTTAGCATGCCAGCTGTGCAATGTAAAAATGTTGGATCTTCGTCAAACATTTGTTTTACAATTCCAATAGCTGGGAAATCCAGATTTTTTTTAAACTAAAATAAAAACAAGGAAAAAGCATGAATTAAAAGTACGCTGTAGGACTATTGAACAATGTTTTTTGATGAGTGGGTCCCCATATAGTTTATGGAAGACTAAAGACCTCAAGCCGATGTGAGGAAAGCATGTTTCAGAACACTAAAAAATATCGGCAAATGTTTGAGGTAGAATATTCATTCAACGTATTTCTTAGGCCTTAATATCTGGTTTATCTGGGCTTCTACTCAACACTGAACTACTAAATCATGAACCCTAACTTACCATCCTTGTATCAAAGAGTGTAGAAACAAAGAGGTGAAACTCTGGTGCTTTTTTGACAATGGCCGCTAGATGGCGCTGCAGTAACGCTTTCACCATTTTGGACTGAAAACACCGATGAGTCCATTGCCATGAATGTATAAAGAGACGTCTGTAAATCAGAGGATAATTTTTTTGGAGGTAAATCAACACCCCAGTACAAACACTTAAATAGCCCTCATTTAAATCGTTATGTCCTAAAGTTGTAAAATTAACTAATAGCTGAATCCAGAGTTATTTTCCTCGCCATAATGAACATGCAACAGACCCATGGGACCGCACCGCCCTGCACGCTCATATGACATATCCGGTTCTGCCGACTTCCTGATTGCTTTCAAAATCTGTGTGCTGTTTTTTTCCGAACTTCCATTTATGTCCATTGCTCACTCTATGCTCTAGGCTTTGCATCATGTGTGATTTTGTCAGGGAAAAAAATATTTAAAATGATGGCAATGTGCTATTTTGTGTTTTCTGAGAAACATAACCGGCATCTTTAACAGTAAATTCATTACTCTAACATTTAAAAAAAAGCCCCAGCCGGGCAGAGAGCCTCCTACAATCTGTCTGTGTTTGTGCACACCGGCTGCATCTAGATGTCCATCTTACCGTGACATGCCTTTCCATCTGGCCCAAGTCGGCTGCCTTCAGGACACTTGCAGTAGTAGCTGCCGATGGTGTTGCAACAGTACCCCTCACAGCCGCCTTCATCCTTTTCACATTCGTTAACATCTGAAAGAAAAGGATTAAAAGGCCAGATTTACTAACATAATGCACAGTCCACAAAACCGAAAGGTTTCTAGCCCCCTTTTAGCTAACCTTTCTCGCTCTTTGAGGAGTTCCTCAATGTGTTGTTTAGTTATTTCCCTTTTAAGCAGAAAGGAAAGCAACAAAACTTTTACAGAGTTCACTTTCACTGATCACTTTGTAGAGCAGAGCACATTTTACTTAGTTTACATACTTATTTTTATCCTAACCATGATGTTTTTCCTGAACCTAACTAAGTGCTTTTGTTGCCTGAACCTAACTGCGGTCGTTTTGTTGCTTAAACATAACCACGACCATTTCATGTTAAGCCTGTGGCGTGTAAATGACATGCGAGAAGCCTAAAATGCGAAATGTCCCTAAGATGTTGTGCTATTTATAGGCCTTCCTGTGGGATCAGGTTGGTTGTTCCTGGTCACAGTATTCCATTTAATGTCCAAAGATCTTTGCATGAACTTTTGCCCGATCCTTGTAGAAACTGATTAAACTGCTGCTGTTTCCACGTGGCAGCAACATAGCCAAACCTTTCACAGATGATACAGTGTTGTATGTTTGGTTTGGAAAAAGGAGATGGTGACAGAGAAAAGCATTGCACTTGCATGGACACCCCCTGAAAAAGAGGAAGACTAAGGTAACAGAGGGGAAAGGAAAAGTTATTTAGTAGCGTCTCCCATCTGTTGAAAGACTTAATGGGACCCTTTAGCTGTGTGTTGAGCAAAAGTTTGTTTATCTTTAAATAACAGGAAATTTCAGAAGCACAACATGGAAAGACAATTTGGAAAGAAAAGACAGGAGTCAGCGGGAGGTAGAGAGCAGCATGATGTTTGCCAGCTTGTCTGTGTAGATGAAGAGCACATGACAAATCAAGGTCTGCCTATATAATCATGGTGTATTAAATTACAGATGGTTACTCTGCGACATGCACCCACAGTTGCCTATGGCTTTTCTTTAATAAACAAGGAAGAGCTTCTGATCATTACCAAGCTTATAATTAAGGTTTTTAATATTTGTTTAGGCTTTGTGGGCGCAATAGTAGTGGTATAATATCCCATTCCCTCAATCCCCTGGTGTTTAGGTATGTATGTAAAGGTTAATCTAAAGCACATACAGTTAAATGGACCTCTAATAAGCAAAAGCCAACATAAATGTGCTCCAAAGCCCCTCTGGTAAAAAACCTGAAAACAATTTCTGTTTTAACTTTCAACATAAATGAGTAGACTCAGAGGAGCATTGTCAGTATTCTCCTGTTGGTCCATTCAGGAAATTGTCAGTTATGTCTACACTGTATTTTATCTGTTTCTCTAGCCAGGAAGACACCCATGAAGCACGGACAACTTGGCCAGTATTATAAACAGACAAGGGTATATGATAAACAGCCCCTATTACTCAGATAAAATGTCTTTGCCTCCATATGTGTGCGCATGAATAAACATGTACAAAACAATACATTGGCTCAAAACTACAGCAGTCCATTAGGGCAGAATTGTCTCCAGCTGAACATGTGAGATGCATTATCGATTCTCTATTCAGATTGTTTTAATTGACGGGATACAAAGCGCAGTAGTCTGGACGAGTGGTGCTGAATTATTACAACCACATGTATTTCCCATTTATCTTCCCTGTGGAGAAGAAGAGATATGAACGCATTTGTTACAGTGTAGGTGAAAGAAACCATAGAGCAAGAACAGCAGCTGAGGTAACAAATGGTTCTCTTCTACAGTAGTTATCAAAGAGTTATAATAGTATGTTTCCTGATCTACAATGCTTATGTAATACAGTATGCAGCAGGTAATGCATCAACAACGTTGACGAGAAAGAAAGCAAGCAAAGTAGCACTATGAGCACTGCGAAATTGTTGGCTGTATAGTTGAATTGTTATGTGGAATCATTGGTAATGTGGCCCTTAAGTACAATCTGTAGAATCCTGCAGGACCTCAGAAACTAAGGATGGGTCGCCATGTTTGTTTTTCAGGCCACACCCACACTTGGTTTCAAAGGGCAGGCAGTGTTTTCTGGGTTATTTGGAGAGGAAGACTTTGTTTCAGGAATTTCTACAGATGATGATTTATCAGGCAGATTATTACAGATTTAGGCTTAGCTGTCCTGGTTCCAGTTTTTGTAAGTGTCTACCTTAGTTGCTATATTGCAGCCCGGCTGCACAAAAAGGCGTGTGAATGACACGATAATGTGCAAGGAAAAAGCATGCAATAAGAATGCCGTTCTTGCTTTAGGCGTGTCATTTGTACGCTATGTCTGTACTGACTGCAATGTAAATGCATCAACGTAAATATGCTACGCTCAGAGCTAGTGACGTAGAATAAAAAAAGGCCACTTATGGTGGGCAGACGGGGAGATGGATGAGTCCAACAAACACAGGACTTTCAACCAGGAGACCAGTGTTCAAGACCGGTGTTTTGTTTTGTAAGTGACGTTAGTGACGTTAGTGACGTGTTTTTTAGTGATGTTTGTGATGTATTTTCCGACTCATGTTACGTTGTTTTCATATGAATTGTTCTTAGTGTACTTATTTTAAGGGCAACCATGACATTTTTCTAAACCATATTAAGTGGTTTTGTTGCCCCCTGCTGGTACTGCACCTTTATACACGTGTGTAATATTCATGCCTCAGCGAGCCACTGACACTCTATTCTCTGGTGGACAGATGGGTCTATTACACACTTTGGCATGATACAGGGTTGTATATTGCCTTGTTAGGATTATACACATGCAGTTGGCTACATTGCCCTGCCTTGGCCTTTACAAGCCTTTACTTACACAGTAATCCAGCACATTCCCCTTCTCTAGGGGGGGATATAAGAAACCTTCTGTCTAAACCTGAAAATGTGCACACACTAGTTGCACACAGAGAAACACCCGTGCTCTGCACTTTTCATTGACTCATAGGGAAGTGACATGGCCCCGTAACCTCAGGGCTCTGCCCCCATACACATCCCTACTTTGACCCAGCAGCTCCTGAAAGCCTTAATGAGCTCTCCGTATCAGCTCAGGGTCATTTACCATCATCATCAAGATGACGAGCAGATTGAGAAACCACATTTTAACAAACATTCATCCGGGCCCTGTCAGGGCACTGAGGACGGTTCTGGGTAACGTGACGTTTACTAGGCAGCAAGTCACATGTTGCTCAGAGAGTGACGTGTTAGCGATGTCTACCATGTGGTGACCAAACTGCTTTGCCAGAACTTGTCACCATTCTTAAATATAACCCTTGTCTTAACTGTAGCCTCAAAGAAAACTTTTAACCCAAATAAAACCTAAAATAAAGACAGAAGTCCACACATTTTCAGGTTTCCGAATGTTGCTATTTTTGACTTTCTGGCTAGGCCTTTCAACTGAGTCATCAGTCATACTCTGCGTCTCTGGCCAAACCTGATGGTCATCAAATGAACATAATCCTGGTGTAAAGTACTTTAACATGAGAACGAGAATAGCTGACTTGTTAGCGTGATGAGTCTTGGACCAAACCTTCAAGAAAAGATTTAACTATATAATGTATCATAATTTGAGAGACTTAAGGGAGATAGAATGAAATATAACTAGATATACTGAACATAAGCCTGCTATGCATGCAGCCAAAACAAAAGATACCCCAGTAGTCTGAGCAACAATCAGTGTGAGGGAGATGAAAAATAGAGCTTATTAGTAGCATTGAATGGATTTATAGCAGGGCAAGTCTCACTTTTCTCTGAGTCTAGAAATGACAAGACAATGACAATTCATGAAAATGTCAGAATGTCAATAGAATATGCAGAAATGCATATTTTGACAGTGCAGAAATGTGGCAACTCCCCTTTAACGGGTAGAAACGTTGCGCAGAACCAGGCTCTGGGTGGGCGGCCATCTGCCTCAACATGTAAATAGCCTTTTTGCTGTCACTCAGAACTCAAAGACGATGCAATTAACTGAGACCCACACAAAGTCTGAGCAGTGTTACTCCTGGCACATGTTGGCATTAAGATAACCACTTCTGCCTGGGTTCAGCTGTTGTGCATTGGGATGTATTACACAGGCCGCCCAGCCGCATGCATTCACATACGCATGCATGCAATTATTTCTATAAGTCTCCACAGACTTGCACGATGTCAATAGGGGACCTTTTATCCTCAAAGATAAAAGGTCTTCAAAATGAAGCATTATCAAAACAAGTCAAGTCTTTTTCTTAATGCATTCAATACACTAAACAGTCCTCTTCAGTCCTTTAGCAAAGACGCTTTTATTGCTGAGGTTTTTTTAGGGTAAATTTCCCTTCCATGATTCTCTTTCTGTCCAACACACATGTTCCAGGACAACAGATCATGATATCATGGAAACTCGACAGAAACAAACTTGTCACCCAGTATTATTTCAGTATATAAGCAACACATAATTTATTAAAAATGTTATAAAGCACTACGACCTTCCCGATGAGTCCAAGTCCCCTGATACCCAAACACCTGCTGCCTTTTCCTCGATATTCACCAGTCCTGACTCCCTTCGTGTGGCCTCTGAACCAAATCTGGACGATCAATCTTCATCTCACTGATGGACTGACCGGAAAGATGACACATACCACTTACCTCAACACAAAGTCATTCTTTTATACATTTTGGAAACACACCTGTACATCTTTGAAAGTGTAGTACACTCCTTCTGTCTCCATCACTTTCTATCTCAGTTTTTCTCTGACATTTTATCTGTGTCATCTTATAAAAATAATGTCTTACATGCAACTTTGATATTTTCCACATTCATAGTTCGAATGGAAAGTGTTGGTCTCCTGTTGGTTTATGAATGGTGGTGATAATGGTTTCCCATCAAGTAACGGAGATAACCGACAGCTGCTTGAATGTTCTTGTGCTCTCTGCAGACTAACGTCGGCCACCAAGTCCCGATCCCTGCTTATCTCATTAGGTGTTATTGACATTACTTGTCTTCTACAGTACAGTACCTCCCCTGTCCAATTTCTCCAAGGACCAACGCTCTTCCTCCCTCTATAAAAAACAACTATTTGAAGTACTTTGACATTGAATAAATCAGCAAACTTTCAACCATGTGTCCATTCCCTTCATGTTAAAAGCATTAGGCAAAGAAAGGCCAGATCAATAACTGAATCAGCAGGCCTCAGCTGCGCGGCATGTCTCTCAACGCTGTTCAATGAATGTGGAGGGCTTGGATCTCAGACCTCAGTGGACGGAAGCGATACTCAAATCTTACATGATTTACTGTTTCTTCCTCACTAGATGGAAATTGAGTCTTTGGCAGGAATGATTTGTATTTCCTACATTTTCTTCTCAAGTCTCTATTCCCACATTTCTATTGAAACAAGTTCACACAGAAAAGGAATGCAACTTACCAAACAACTTTGAAGAAAGTCTGCATTGCTCATCTTTAAAATCTACGTCTCAACAAATTGATTTTGCAAGCTTTTTTTATTCAACTGAAAATGACACATTAGCTAAATTAAAAGATATATGATATTGCAACATCCACTCTTCAAATAAACCAAAGGGGGATGAACGAGAACATAACAGGAAACATTCTTTAACCATCAGGGCTATTGCAGCAGAGCCAACAAATAGGGCTATAAAATCACTGTGGTTTGGCCATGAGCTGTAATATTTTAATGCTGAGGTATTCCACCTGATGATTTGATAAGCTCACTCCCATCTCTCATTTCCTTTGCTCTTTCAATTATTTTTTGGCCAGTGATGCATTCATTATTCTAATCTACAAGAGGAGGTGCAGGGGGGGCAACAGAACTTATTGTTTATTATGATTATTCATTATTCATTGACTCTGGAGAATTACATTGTTGCAGCTGCATTGCTGGTATGATGTGTGCAGTTTTGTTTTTTTGTCTTTGTAATTGTCTTGGGGAGCACTAAGTGGCACGCATAAGGGTTGATGTGTTTGGTTTGGATCTAGTTATCTAATCAACCACTGCTCTCAGTTCAGCGTCTCTCATGTTAATATGAATGTGGGTCACTAGGGGATGGCATTGTTGGTCTTTTTCAACAACAACTTGATCGATTATCATGAAAGTTTGTACAGACGTTCATGTTCCTCAGAGGATGAATCCTCTCGACTTTGGACGTCCCCTGACTTTTCCTCTAGCGCATTTTTGGCTTTTAGTGAAATATCACTATATAAACTATTTGATGGATTGTTATGAAATTTGAGAAAAATATTAAAAAAAAATGTTGGATGATGAATGATGATAAATACCTGCAAAACAAATGATATTCTCATCAGCCACAACTGTAATTTGTGTTTAGTGTTAATTAGCAAGTGTTAACATGCTAAACTATGATAATGATAAACATTATGCATTAATGGTTTTCATTAAACATTATGCCTGCTAAACATCAGCATGTTAGCATTGCCATTGTGGCTATGTTAGCATGCTGATGTCACCATACAGCCTCACAGCATGGCTGTAGACTTTTCTTGTTTTCTGGTTACTTCACAGAGCATTAAAGCAGAGGAAAGAAAGGGCTGTTAGAAAAAAATCACACAAGATCCTGTGAATTAGAGCAAAGGTCAAAGGTCGTTCATAGACAGCTGAGGAGCTTTAAGGAACCTGTCACAGGGAGGAAAGTGAGCTTCAACAATCGGCTCAGTAGTAAATAAAGACAAGACAAAAGTGGGATTGTTTTCAAGATGTTGCATTGAAGGAAATGGACGGCTAGCGTTAGAAAAGGATACAATCAATCAAGGCTTTCAACACTGAGGAAGAATTTGGTTGTCCTAAGGTCCTCATTCAAGAGCACAATAATAGAGTGAAGAAACATAGAGCTAGTGTTTGAGTCACACTTTGATCTATATGGGAACTAGCATTTTGAAACTCTGCATCACTCTGTTCTCACTAGTACCTATGTGTAGGACCAGTAATAATGTATATTTTGGATTTCTACCACCTCACCCCAGCAGCTCATGTGTTTCCCATTTGTCCTTTCAACACAGAATTTATGCTCTAATATAATGGGGATTTTCAGAGACTGTATAGTTTATGCTTGAATCAGATGGGACAGTCTTAGCGGGACACATTTTCGTCTTTTGCTGTGCACATATTTCTTATCTTTCGTCTTTTTATAGCGTTAATAAAATTGAATTTGTTTCCTCAACAAATGAATTGAATGCTGGTTGCTGGGTGATGTTCTTTTTTTTGTTCAACCCGGTCTCATGGGAAGGCGTATAAATAGCACAACATTACAAGGACATTCCGCATGTCAGGAGGACGCATTTTAGCCTTTGTACGCCATGCAACAAAACTACAGTAACGTCCACAGTTTATGCAACAAAGCCAACAAGTTAGGTTTAGGAAAAACGTCATGGTTGGGCTTAAAATAAGTACATAAATAAATTTAAATATGGATAACACGTCACGACACGTAGCATACAAACCAAAACACTGGTCTCCTAAGTCCTGTGTTTGTTGGACCCATCCACCTCCCCTCCCGCTCGCAATAAGCGGTCTTTCTCACTTTTTATTCTACGTCACTCGCTCTGAGCGTAGCATATTTACACGTATGCAATTTCTTTGGAGTCAGTGCAACCTACATGGTGAACAAATGACACGCCAAAAGCAAGAAAGGCGTACTTATTGCATGCTTTTTCCTTGCGCATTATCATGTCATTCATACGCCTTTTTGTGCAACCGGGCTGTTTTGTAAGAAACACTCTCATCCATTGGATACCGGTTAGCCTGTAAACTGAAGTAATCTACATGCATGACTTGTCATGTAATGAATTACAGATCTATGGTGATTTTCATACATCAGTCATAAACAGAACTGCAGTGATCACCGCACAGTTTAACATTCTTTAGTACGGAATATTAATAATGATACAATGAACTGCAAACTTCATGAACTGATAAATAACGGTGATCACATGAGCTCTCGTACACCTGAGAGAGAATTACAATCAAGGGATTCAGTGACTTTTAGAGGAAGTGCAAGAAAGTGTCGACTCACACATTCAGAGTGTGAGGGTCAGGTCACTGGGGTACTCACATTAGTCTGCACAGCCATAAATCACACAGTCTTGAGAACCCCTTTAGTCTACAAGTAAGTTGATCCTACCAATTTTAAGTTATTAATGAACAAATGGGTTCTGGTACAACACCTGCCTTTAAAGTCAAACTTGTTGCCCTTTATCTCCATGAAAGCCTCTGTCAACTTCTCCATCTGGAATAGCCATCCTGTTTGGCTCACCAGTAGATAGAATAGAAAATGTGTTCCACAGAAAGGATGAAACGTGGCTGTAGATTTAAATGCCTTATGTTCAGCAGGTATGCAACTACTTGGCATCTCACGGCAAACAATTTAGGGCTGATTTTATTTTGTGTAAAAATGGATTTTAATCTAGGACTAGACTTAATTCATGTCTATAAAGTTAACCATGACACAACATCTAAATCAATTCTGAGAAACATCCTGTAACACATGTGCTCAGTCACACAGCTTCAATACTATTCGCCAATGTCATAAATTTGACCATTAACCAGCTCCTCTGATGCATACTGACAGTGCCTGTTAAAGCAATAGTTCACCCCAAAATGAAAACGAGCAAGCTCAGCTCTATGAAAGCTTTCTACAAAACAACAAAAGGGAAAAGCAGCATATTCCAAAAAATGACAATAAAGCTACTCCAAAAAGCTCACACTGGAAAAACAATCACTTTCACTCCCTTTTTCTGAAGCCAAACAGCTGCACTATGGGACAGAAAGTCAGATATGTATCCAGTGCTCTGACCTAGCTATCTCGCTCAAAGGCCATTATCAGTAGCCTTTAGTAAAGTGGGGAAGATTAACCCTACCAGTTACCTCCCTTTCACAAGTTTATTTTCCTAATGCTAACACTACATGGGCACAGCCGACCCAAGTTCAAGGAGTATCCTTTAATCTGAGAGTGCTCCACTGCTACTGCAGGAATCTCACAGTGAGCTTTGGTCACACAGACCATTTGCTCCAACATTAACCTGGTAAACAATGGTGCCTTGATACATTTTGGGAGATGAGGGTGTGCTTGTTTAGTGTGTAAGAACTTCCCTGCCATGTGGCAGCCATTAGGGCTCTAATGAGCTTCTTCCTCTGATAGCTATGCTAAGCATGTAGCACGAGCATTGCCCAGTCTGTCCTCCTGCCAGGTATCCTACCTCCAAGCATGTGTCTTGGCATTTAATGCCTACATGCACACAGTTAATAGCAGACTTGAGGAATGACAGACCTATGTTTATCCACACGCAAAATGTCTACTGTTCAACTGCGTTGTTATGTACTGAATTATGATGCATCCTCTCCTTGTGCATCCTGGACATCCTCAACCAGATGGTTTGGTGAATTCTCTATTAGTCAAAAAAAAAAGTACTGTTAAGCTTCCTATCAATAATATATTTTTTTTAAATGCTGAAAGTGGAACAGCTGTGGCTGACATTGCATGTGGAAAAAAACAATCTGTTATTGTGCATTTCTCAGTGCCGCTTTGGTTGGAACAATAAGCCACCTGGCCTTTTAAATCTTTCCAGAGGAATGTTTGTACTTAAAGTAACAAATGTAAATGGAATATAATATTCATAACTATGTTTTCATGAGTGTATAATCACCTGAACTAAGAATTGTTGTGTTTTCGTCAGCTTAGAATGAGCCCTTCATATCTACATAGGGAGCAGGTCCTCTTCACGGACTGATGTTGCTCCGCCATGTTTCTACAGTAGCCCAGAACGGACAAACACTGGCTCTAGAGAGAGCCTTTCACGTTTTTACGTTACCTGAAGGCCACCGTAGTTCTCCGACATGCTTGTGAAACCATGGTAACGTAATCCGCAGAGTGCAAAACCGTGTTACCGCCAGCCGCCGTCTGACTTCCGTTGCTCCTAAAGTAGTGTTATTATAGTAAGGACGGTCTCTGAGTGAGGCGAACGGCGTTACCATGGTTTTGCACTCGGCGGCTCACGTTACCGCAGTCTTGGAAAGCAGCCCAGTCGCCAGGAAAAAATGTTTGTGTTGGACGTTTCTGCAAACCAGGGATACGCTGAATGTCGACGTTTTTGCATTCGGTCAGAGCAAGTGTCGTAGTATAAAGAGCGAAAAGAAACACACTGGGCAGGCTGGAGGGGAGGTGGATGGGCCCAACAAACACCAAGGCTTTCATACAGGAGACCGCTGTTTCAGTGTCGTTTTCTCTGTATAAACGTAGTAGTTTAAGCCAAACCATGTAGTTCTTTCCTAAACCTAAACTATGTGGTACATTATTATTTGAACACAAACAGATCTTTTTTCTAACCTTAACCAAGTAGTTTTGTTGCCTGAGCCTAACCAGTCATTTCACAACGTTAACCACGTGGCGTTGAGTTTCTGCAAGCGTGATACAAGGCTGATATGAAACGTATTTTTGGTTCAGAAACGTCGCCATTCAACATATATACGTGGTTTGCAGAAACGTCCCGTGCCAACATTTGTTCTGGCAACTGGGTGTGGAAAGGGAGGAGTGAGTGGTTGGTTGCAATCTGCAACTACACCACTAGATGCAACCAATTTTTTTGCTGCTTTGGTGGCCTTTAATTTTTATTTTTTTTGTGTCAATTTTTAACTAATCACTTAAATATGGGCTCTAGTGGTTCAGTAAGGTTTGTCTCTGTTAGTGGAAGGTCTGGTGTATTCTGCCAGAAGCTGCAGTGGCTTTTAAGTCAGTTTTCAACAGCTGATCATTACCATAAATGATCGCCTTAAGTAATATCTTTACAATGTTTTTGCTCATGCACAGCTCTGGGTGTCCAAAGAAAATGTCTAAGGAGAACTGATTATTCAATGATTAAGTTCAGATTACACCAGTCTAGCCAACTTTAAAGGGATCTGTTAATCTCTGCAGGCTTACATTGTTAATATAGTTTTCAGTGACCCTTTTCAGTAACCTTTAATAAACAGAACGGGAGAGCTGCTAGCCAAAGCAAAGACCAACCTGTCAGAGGTAATCATGAGGTCTGCGCTGCAGTTCTTTATGAAAATAAAGATCATCATGACATGCACACCTCAAAAACTTCAGCACCACAGCAGCTACAGCGACTAGATTTTGGTTAAAACGAGACCAAAACAAACAATAAGGCCTGTCATCATTACAGCCATATGGTTCCCATCATAATCATAATTCAAAACACAGTCTGCAGCACGCTTTTGACACAATTCAAACCCTTTAGTCTGTTACTTGGGCCTTTGGATTAGGGACCAGTATCCAGGATTAAACCGTGTTAAGAACAAGAGAGTTTGGTGCATGAATGTTATTGCAAACGAGATTATGTCCTCACCTAATTTGCTGACAATGATTTAGCCTGGAACTAATAACAGTCCTATAGATGTGCCCTTTTGTCTAACAGCCAGCAAAAAACTAAGGGAAATAAATGTTCAATAGGCTCATGTTACTCAGGAGTCAAAACAAAAATGCTAATTGACCTGGAGCTCTGCAGGGGAACTAACTGAATGGAAAGACGCGGAGAGGATAAACTCTCTGAGTCTGTTAGTTAACTTAAGGTGGACGGATCATTCCAGACCTGTAAAAGATATCATTGTTCCCTGAAGTTGTGAGAACAGCCACAGGAGTTTACTGAGACATCACCTGTAACATCCTGTTTTTCATATCTTCATTAGGTCTAACACCACGGTTTTCAACAAAATGAATCTTGCATCTTGACTTGCATCTTTGAGCTTAATTACTTCCAGAAATCTGAAAGAAAATATTGTTTTTCCCATTTTGAGTTTTTTCACAGGCTTCAAGGTTCAGTGCAGGAGCAGCCATACCAGTAAAATTAATACAGGGCAGATTTTTTTCCCTCTGTCCAATAGAGTCACATGCAGAAAGGATGTATGATCTTTCTGCAGACATGTGAAAGGAAAGGAAGTGGAACAGAGGGGATCAAACACTGGCTGAGGATTCATAAAGGAGGACAGATAATGTTTCCAGAGTTTTCCCAAGATGCCTAAATATTTTTGAGCCACATTCAAAAGCAGTCCGAAAGCACATGTCTTAGTCAGGGAATGGAGCAAAAGTTAAGTCAGAAAGTCCAAATTTGCTTATAGATACATATAGATTACAATATAGTACAAATACAATAGAGTACAAATGAGGAAAGCTATTCATCAAGTATTATACCCCCCTGCTTCTGCATGAGCGAGATTCTTCAGGAACACAGACATAACACAAGGGAACATGAGGAGGACTGCCCCAGGGATTTAAAACCTAGAGCTCTGAGTCAGCATCTTTTTCCCCGGCGTAATCGCCTCCTTCTCCCTAACCAGCCTGTACAAGGAGCCACTCTCTCTCCATGTGTCCTGACCACATCTCAGTCTACTATAAACTGCAATACAGTCACAGAAGGCTGCTTTTATATTAAAACCATTACATGTAGAGTTTAATTAAGGTAACTTTCAAGAAGGACATACATTCAGTATTATATTATTATATTTTATCCAATAAAAGCAAATACATGTTGTCAGTCCTACCCAGTGGGCAACTCCGAGGTCTGAAAAGTGAAGCCAATGCGGAAGTGCCTTAAACTTGCATTTTTTCTAACAGCCAGCAGGGGGCGACTCCTCTGGTTGCAAAAAGAAGTCTGATTGTATCGAAGTCTATGAGAAAATGACACTACTTCTCACTTTATTTATTACCTCAGTAAACATTGTAAACATGAGTTTATGGTCTCAATCACTAGTTTCAAGTCTTCTTTAATACAGCATGATGTTCATTTAGTAAATCATGGTCCCATTTAGAGTCTAATAGACTGTAAAGCAGAGTTTGCTTTAGGCCCTAAGGTCCTAAAGTTTAGGGCGTGGTTACCTTGTGATTGACAGGTCATTACCACGCCGTTGTCCAGTCTGGGAGTTGTCCGTGTTTTCGTCTTACAACTTTAACCCTTTCACAGTGTGTTTTCAGTTCATGAAAGTTAATTATAACATTTTTGGTCCCCTAAAAATGGCTTATTGAGCGTTCGGTTGTACTTAGCTCCACCCTCTTGTGTCAGTTCTGGTTGCAAATAACCAAGATGGCGACGGACAAAAAACAAGAATACCCAAAATACCCAACTGGAGGCTTCAAAACGGCAGTCCACAAACCAATGGCTGACGTCACGGTGACTACGTCCACTTCATACAGTCTATGTTTCTACCCAAAGATTCCAGACCTGCCCTGCAGCAAATGCTAGGCGCTACCAATGAATGCTACTCTCTGCAACTCTACCTCATTGGCACACAAATAAGCACAACTTACACACAGGCACATGTACAGACAGAGGTTTACATATATGGACATCCACAGAGACAGGTGTGTTTCATTTAATAGGGAAAGAAACCAAGCGTATATGGGAGACAGCCCAAGGTCCTGGGGATTAAACACTTGAGTTCATATGAAGAAAGACGATTCCCATGTGGGAGAATGTGATTTACATCGCAACTGCAACAACTGTAAAGCTTTCTGCAGAGTTCCCCAGAGTGAACACTCTTGGTAATAACACTGTCCACAGTACTTTTATTGGTAAAGATAATTTCTGAAATAATAAATTCTGTTTTTACATGTGCGCATGTTCGAAAGAGAAATGTAAAATCTTGTTTTTCCACATATTTCCCCCAAAGTCAAAAGAGTGTTAGAATCATGTACTTCTAGTATCTAATACCGTTTCATCACAACCTGAATAACCCGTTTTTTCTCCCCCAATATCTGCTGACGTCATTAGCCGTCTCATTACACAGCTAAATCTTCCAGTACAACAGGATCCAGTCTTAGGAGCTGTCCATAGTCACTCTACTATAAAGTACTCTGAAAACAGCCAGGCCTCTTTAGTGAGGACCAGATGGTTTCTGTCCTCACACTGTTATGTGCCTGCGTTCTCTTAATTTCATGCAGACCCATGCATCAATTTAACCAAAGCAAAGCCTAATCCAAGTCTTAATCGGGTGAGACAGGGTGGCATTCACAAGCAGGAGTAAATGCAACTATTACAGAGCAGACTCCGGTGTCTCAGCACATGCTTGGGCTGTGTCCAGGCTGTTTATTACCTCACGGTGTCAACACCATGGCCTTGGTGTCAACGGCTGACATACACTTCCATAGACGGTGCCTTCTGTCTCATATCAGAGATTGGAAGCAGGTGGCCAGGCGGCCCCCACAACACACAGTGGGCTCTACCACCGCAACTTGGCAGCGATACCAAAGAGAGCAACGTTCAAGAAGCCAATCGCTTGAACTATTACCAGAGCCAGACTGTTCTTTAACAGTGCTCTCTACAGTCTACATTCTCCCTCTACTGAAGTCGAGCTGGAGTGAATGGTGCTGAAAAGGCGAGGCTGATATGTTGTCTCTGCTGCAACCCCTCTCATCCTTCATCCTCAGGATTTATCTAAACACCATGAGCGTTAACAGTGATAGTGATCATTTGCCACACAGTGATCCAAAAAAAGTATTATGTTCTCAGCAACAAACGCATTTCACGTCCTTATTTGCAGTTTAGGCCAAGCATCATGTGTCAGCATCTGCCTCAAAAAGAAACACATTCTTTCAACTTGCAGTAACTGAGTTTGTTGCCATTTTGGGGCATTGTTAACAAGCTGTACACAAAACACTGATATATTGATATGGCAAACTTGATATGGCAACATAGTTAGTTAGCTAGTCTTCAGCAGGTTTTTAGAGCTTTTTGTCTGAAAACAGCTAGCTGCTGATGATAGAAACAAGGTTGATGGGAGCTATGGGAGTGAACCAAAATAGTGAAGTTGCAGGTCAGAAAAACAAAACAATGAGCTAAAAGACGCGACGACGAACTGCAGTCATTGGAAATTCGCTGTGGCCATCACTACGAGCAAACTCCTTCACATCCAAGTAGTCATATGATCCATTGTTAAAATGAAAATATCTATCATAGCTGTTTTAATTTCAGCCTGTATCAACACACAAATGCACAATCACACCTGTACACTTAAACGCACATACACATGGAACAGCCTCAAAACCCAGCAAGAACTAGCAGTGGCCTTTGACTTATGCTTGGCAGACAGACCAACACCCAGAAAATCAACCAGGCTGGGCAGAAACAGACGGACAGAGATGGCAAACACTTACCGCGCTACGACAGGCATTACATGCAGTAGGCTTAAGAGCACATGGGGAAAGGATAATAACATGCAGGAAACACCATATAATAAATCTGATGATGCCAGGTGAAACATCTTCATGACCAAACACCAAGTCCAGTAACTTATTACTCCAAGATGAATCTACAGAGGTCAACATTCCTACCGCTCTACCGTATCGGCTCATTCTCCATCATACATGAATCACATACCGGACAGTAGTAAGTCTGTCACCGTGGAATGCTAAAGCTCACAACGCAAATCTAATAATGAAGAGGATTCCCTGGTGAAACGCTGGTGGCTCAGTGTGCACACACACGGATATCCAAGTTCCCAGGTTGAGCTAGAGTTGCAGTCTGTCTTGGTAATTATGTTATGCTGGAATGTGGAATTCATGGCTAAAATCCACTGTACACACACAGCAAGTTTCCTGATCCTGCTGGTTATTCTGTCCATCGAGGAATAAATCAAGGTTTTGGGGAATCGCCCAAAGTAATGAGATACAGGAAATGGCGTAATGAGATACAGTATGTCTTTCTACCAACATGGTTTACTTTCTGTATAATGTTAGTAACTATCCAAAGTAATAAACCTTAAGTTTTAATAATAAAATATTAATAGTCCATAGCTTTGTCAGAATTGTTATTGGTTTAAAATTGCTGATGTAGCCAGATTTATTTTGAATTCCTATTTCAGCCTACCGGATGAAAACCCTTTGTTTTGTGTCCCATTCATGGCCCCCAACCTCCACAGCATATGGAGTTTCACGCTGTTTATACCAGTGTTTTTTAAAGTGGGATCCAGGGACCCTCAGGGGTCCTTGAGAGAGTTCCAGGGGAAGTCCCAATAAAAAAGGGGAATCATTTATTTTCACTATATCTCAATCCATAACACAATGACAGAATGTATGACTTTTTTGGTCATGGGTTTCATACACTTTCTGTAATAAAACATCTAAAAGCAAAAAATCCTATCAGATGGGGGACCCTGGGACAAAATCTCATCAAATGGGGGTCTGTGGTCTAATTGGTGTCAGTTTAGGGGTCCTTGATGTGAAAATGTTTTGGAACCACTAGTCTATAGTACAGCGCCTGACTTCCGCTTTTGCTCCTGTCATAATTACTACTGTCGCTAGAGGTCGCTGTCTTGTTCTTTTATACCTTCTTTCGGTGATCTACCATGTGAATAGATGACAAAACCTACTATTGGGTGTAGTAGGCCCTATTGACCCACATCTATGGTGCGTATAGCGACCGATAACGCCTTTTTAATGCCCTGATAACAGTCTAATCGGCTGCTCTCACAACCATGTTCACTTATATGGAAACAAAACAAGTCAAACTTGTGGGTGCCTTCCTTTATGGCATTCAGTCTTCATATCATTTTAAATTACCACCTAACTTATGAGCTGCTACGAGTTCCTATATTGTCACATTTTAGATAATGCTAGTGGCCTACAGTCACTCAACATTGTGTGTGTTAACAGAAAGCACTAGATCAAACTACCAGGGATGGTTTTCACATCTATTCTCTCACCAGAGTTTTCCAAATTTCCTGAAAGCTCTGTGTATTCCTGTAATTGTTTTAGCAGTTGAGGTTTGTTCCTGAGATGAACCATATTGTATACCTGAGGTATTATGCCAATTTAGTTCAAGTATATAACTGAAACGTAGACAGTAGTATTTGTTACAGTAGTCAAACCTCAAGATTTTCATAAAATCTGAATGCCTACAAATCTGAAAGCCTACAACACAGGATTGTTAGTTATGAGGGTTAAGTGAGGGAACCTAGCTGAACACAGGAGCTTGGCTGACTCTCCCCTTGTATAATGATTCTGGCAGAAGAGTGAGGATAAATCTGTCTCCGGAGATGAGAGAAGGAAAAACGTTTTACAAAAAAAGACAAGAGCGAGATGAGCTCAAAGCACAGGATGTGCAAGAGAGGAAGAGGAACCTGGAGGAATTCTGATTAGAACTGATATCTCTATCCGTTCCCCATTGGTCACTCCGATGTGTGAAAACCAAAGAGCCCATGTCAAAACAAACGCACGGGAGAGCTGCCTACAACAAACAACGACACATTCCTGTGAAATGTCAAGAGGAAGAACTGCTTAACACCCCTAGGGGGCCAAGGTCCTTTCTCCTGGGAAAGTCAATGAATCAAACAGGAGAGCCTCTGCAGTGTGTGTGTTTGTAAGCATGTGGGGGGAAGGAACTAAATACCCTCTGGTCACCCTCTGGTCTGTCTGCTCCTAAACACTAACAACCTTCCTCCTATTTGCATGTTGACGTAGACTGCAGGGGTTTGGACAGTAGAGAGAACAGACGGTGAGGTTGACGAGACAAGAGGGACCATCAGGTTTTGTACAGGCTTACTGGAAGTGTTTACCATTTAATGATTACAGACCTCAGGTTCTTGCTCTGAGGGTCTAGACTGTGAAGTAGGTGAAATTACCTTATTTTGAAGCCTAAGCCTGAGGTTACTAGGACATTACTGTACATCCTGTTTTTTTCAATTTAGCTTTCTGGTATTTAAACACATTTTAGTAAGTGATAATAACTGATGAGATACATATTAAAGGAATAGTATGACATTTTTGGAAATTCACCTCTCTGGCAGAGAGTTAGATGAGAACGTTGATACCATTTTCATATCTGTATACTGTAAATCCCCAGACACATCAACCCGACATCAGAGAACTAGCGGCGATGAAGGCCACCTGTTGCGTCGCCCCACGACGCCTTTGTTTTGACCAACAAGTTGCACTCGGAACACACCACAAAGAATACAGCCGTCGGACATTTAGCGCGGACGTTCTGCACCTGCGTGAGATGTAATAACTCTCCCTACCAGCAGGTTGCGGTAGTCTGTATTTGTCACTCAAAAAGGGAAACCGGAAGACCGAGGACAGCGTATATACAAGCTGTTATGATACGTACATGAAATAAAGCAGCGTTTGCCGACTATTTTCACACCACTCTCACTCACCACTTAGCTTTATCGCAGATGGTCGTGTCGTTGTGAAAATATCCATATACTGGAATGATCACATAAGATGAAGATGAAAATGTGTTTAAACTCTTGACTTTACTCGTTGGCTTTCTTTACTCACGTGCGTTTCTCTTCTCGTGTACTGATTAGTTTAAGCTAAACCGCCAATGAGAATGATCTCTCTCACCGTCGGGCGCCGCCATCGATTCAACATGCTGAATCGGCCGAAAAACCTCCAACACGGGCATACTAGAGCTGACGGTGCAGAACACAACAAAAGAACTAGGCCGACGGACTCTCACCGACGGCCCCAAACTGTCCGACGGCCGACCGTCGGTTTGCTGTGTCAGGGCCTTAGCAATAAGGCTACAGCCAGCAGCCAGTTAGCTTAGCACAAAAACTGTAAACAGGGGGAAACAGCTCGCCTGGCTTTATCCAAAGATAACAAAATCCACCTACCAGCACCCCTAAAGCTCACTGATTAACACGTTACATCTCATCTGTTTAATCCTCTGAGCGTTTGCCAGTCAACTAGTGGAGACTCCAGGAAGTTACTACTCCCAGGCAAGAAACAGTCTGGCACAGTCTAGCCCCTCATAAAACAGCAAATAGTCATTGAGCTGTGCTGTTTTAATTAGTGAGCTTTAGAGGTGCTGGTAGATGGATTTTGCTACTGTTCGACAGAGCCAGGCTAGATGTTTCCCCCTGTTTCCAGTCTTTATGCTGAGATAAGCTAACCAGCTGCTGGCTGTACAGTTATGACGGTGGTGTCAATCTTCTCATCTAACTCTCCACCCGAATGCTAATGCTAAAGTTTATTTCCCTATTCCCAAAATTTTGAACTACTACCATTATAAGTTGCTTGTCATGACAGAAAACAAAACTAATTTGAGTAATCTAATGCATTAAAGAAATGTTGAGCTACTATTCCTCAATTGAAAAAGTGTCACGTGTGACAAAATGTGTTGTAGGTTCTATTACTGTTTTAACCATATGAAACCAGAACTGCACTTACCCTCATTAGCATACAGTTTTTATAGAGTGGAGGCTCAGCTGGGTTAGCCACAGCACTCCAGGCTGTAGCCTTCAAAGGAAACCGTTCTTCCCAGAGAGCACTTCTTCTTCTACCTCTAACTACCCAGAAACCCCCCCACAGAGCAGCCTCATCCAATCACTGCTCCACTACAGGCTCATTCTGCTTTGACAAAGTGAAAGCATAAGGTCTGAACTGGGCCTATTAAAGCTTTAACATGTTGTTCTATGAGGATGTCAGTCAGTTCACTCACTCACAAAGCTGCACTCATCTTATTGCTGCATACTGTACATGAACGCCTGTAATGCAAGGAGTGGAGTATGCAGGTTTATAAACAACATTTTATCAGGTGGCAATGAACTCACCATATTGGCACCGCGTCCCTTTGAAGCCCAGTGGACACTGACATATCTGGTCTCCGGTCTCTGCACACTGGCCTCCATTGAAACATGTATTGGCACCACACACCCCTGCAGATACCACATATCATAGACCACAAGGCTGCTGATGTATCCATGAACAGATGATGGATATATACACAATAGCTTCAGCGATATCAAAACTATCCCTATGGGATACATACAGTATGTGTGTATAATGCTGTTACTCACTATGCAGACAGCCCATCTCTTCGCCCTCCTGAGTCCAGCCATGGCAGCACTTATAGACTGTGTGCAAATCCATGTTGTACGCCTGCCTGTACACTGTGTAGTATGCTGTCCTGAGGAGGAGAAATGCTGTTACAGTCACAGAGTTTTCTGAAAGCTACATTATAGGTTTATATATATATTAGCTATTTATTAAAGTTACAGTGTGTAGGATTTGGCAGTAGTGTGGTTGCAGACTGCAACCAACTGAGTACCCCTCCGCTCACTCCTCCCTTTCCAAGACTGCGGTAACGTGAGCCGCCGAGTGTAAAACCGTGGTAACGCTTTTTGCCTCACTCAGAGGCCATCTTTACCATGATAACACTACTTTAGGAGCAACAGAAGTCAGATGGCGGCTGGCGGTACCACGGTTTGGCACTCTACAACTCACGTTACTGCAGTTTCACAAGTTGTCGGAGAACAACGGTGACCTTCAGGTAACGTAAAATGCAAAAAGCTCTCTCTAGAGGCAGTGTTTTGTTTGTCCGCCGTTCTGAGCTACTGTAGAAACATGGTGGAGCAACATGGCGGACTCCGTGAAGACGAAAACACAACAATTCTTAGTTTCAGGTGATTATACACTAATGAAAACATAGTTATGAATATTATATTCCATTTTTGCTAATGGATCCCCCAAAATGTTACACACTGTGCTGATGAATGAGATGCCTTCATGGAATAGTAATGGTCAGTAATAAAGTGTTTGTGCGTTTACCTTCTTTCATAGCCCATACACCATCTGTGGCTGGTGCAGCCCTGCTTCCACACCTTCACCATGCGGCTAAACGCCTGGACACAAGGCTGACGGGCCCCCAACATGGACATCTCCTGGTCAGCACAAACATTTGGCCTGTGCATGGAAAATACCACAAAAAGGAAAGGTGCAATTAAAATACCTTTCGACTTAAAATTGAAGAAAAAAAAACAAACATTATATACTGTTATGATTTTCAAGAGCAGCTTGTGAGGCTACTTCATTTCCCATTGTTGTATATAAATTAGTATGTATGTTGAGGCTGTAGAGCTTCCGATTGTGGTCCGATGTATGTACTCCAACAAACATGAACTCCCACATGTTCTACACATGTTCAGTTGCATGCACATCAGCTCATCACAGACACATTGTTTGTCAAACAATTACACAGCTTCCTGTTTGGTGCAATGTACTTGATTAGGGTCCAGAAAAAAACAGTCCACGGTACCCTAACAGCACCCCATAAACAACCAATTAACTTTTTTTTTTTTTTCTCCAGAATTGTTTGCATGTTCATGTGCCTGCATGCATGTAGTTCATTATACAGCACAGAGGTCTGTATACTGTACAGCCCTCTGTCATCTGTCTGTGTTGTTGTCAGTGCAGGTATCCTAAAACTATCCAGAGGCGTCTTCCTCCTCCTCCTCCTCCTCCTCCTCCTCCTCCATCTGGTTTCAATACAGAGCAGCCTGAAGTTAATTAGAGGAAGTATTCTGCTTCTCCTGTAGTGAAAACGATTCCTTCAATCATGTCTAGCACGGACTATTTAAATTGGGAAACCCTCTGGTAGAGTACTAGACAAAACAAATCACAATGCAATGTGCAGCTGTGCTATAAAACACACATCCATCCCTATAGGGGACTTGAAAGAGCGACGCCTAGTGGCCATTGAACAGAGTAAACCACTAGAAAGCTACAGAAATACACAACAAATTTCAAGAACTTGCACTATGTAACTTTGTAAAAATAAATAAATAAATAAAGTAGGCTATGGCTTCTGTCATATTGTAATGCATGTAAACGTAAAACTCTGACTCTGATTATTCAATACAATCTGATAGGCTAAATGCAAGTTAAAAACTGTACACATATCCTAAAAATTAAAATGCATCACTTACATGCCAAGTTGCAACTCCAAAGATGACGCGCTGTGCATGAATGTGCTGAATAATATCACACACAAAATATTTGGCAACATCATTTCAGCCGGTTAAAGACACGGAGAGAAGAAGTCAGTGTGCGCAGCCTCCTCTGTTGTCCATCAGATGAAGAGCATCCTCACATTCATGGAAGTCTGCCTTCTTCAGACATGATGACTCAAGTTGATGGTTAATGTTGCTGTTGTGTTGATATTTCCCGAGATCCGTGAGACGTGATTTCCCGTTCACCGGTTGAGCAGAGGGGCGACTTGTCTGATGTCAATCGCAGCGTCTGAATGGCTCTCAGAGTATAAACGCACCACCCACAGTCACTGAGGGGCCACCTCCACAAACACCCGGCCACATTATGACCTGTGCGTTCACTATTAACACACCCAGACATGCTTTCATAGTAGCCTTTGAATGAATGCATGATGGGACAGTTGTATCAAAGGAAATTCTTGCCAGAAGTTTTCTAAATATATAGTATTAAGAAATGATGTGTCTGAAAATGGGAGTGGATTAAGCATTGTCAAAACCAACAAATAAAGCATTTTTGGGGTGTAATGTTGTCCAATAGGCACTACCACACTGACAAAATAGATCTGAGGATAGGACATGATTTTAGTGCATATGTTTTATTGTGTATATATATATATATATATATCAAGAAATACATTCTACATTAAATAGGCCTATTAGATTAGATTTAGACAAACTTTATTGATGAAGTGTCACAGCAGCAAAAGTATATACAAAAAGAACAGGTGCATAGTATAAATAAATAACAATTAAAAAAATAGAATACTTTTAAGAATATCTACAATATGAAGCATGATGAAAAATAAAAAAAAAATAGAGTACGCAATACATTGACAGTAAAAGTAGGATGCAGCCTACAGCATTTTATATTAAGATAACATTAATAAACTAGATTAAATCAAACTATTGGTCTCCCCTATTGGTTGCACACAGCGAACCAAAAAACAAATAAACTTGGACCAAATTAAACATCTTATATATATCTATATATATCTATCTCTATATATAGATATATAGAGATAGATATATCGATATATAATTAAACATCTTATATCTATATATATCTATATCTACATATAGATATATATAGATAGATATATCGATATATATAGATAGATAAATATATAGAGAGATATATAGATATATATATATATAACCTCTTCACATCCGTCAATCCTCTAACAAATCCACATTCAAATACCATCTACGAATACATTACTTAAACAGCTGATCGATAGTCCAGTGTTGGTCATGTATGGTTTCTTTGTTTTCTTTGTTCCTTTTTCCCTGATGATGGGCCTTGAGGCTAAACAAAAATTGTGGAAGATTTGTGTATGAATTTGAAATTTGAAATTTATATATGTTTGAAAATTTGAGTGTTATTGGTGTAACACAAATATGATGTTGTATATAGTATGTATGTGATAAATTAATGTACATGATTTCGGACCCCAGGAAGACTAGCTGGTGCCATTGGTATCAGCTAATGGGGATCCTTTTTAAATAAATAAATAAATATAGAGAGATATATATATAGATATATATATATAGATGTTTAGATATACATCTATATATATATATATAAATATATATATATATATATACTGTATATATATCTATATCTCTATATATAGAGATATATATAAATAGATATATATATATATATATATATATATATATATATATATATATATATATATATCGGTTTTTAATTTCAGCACTCGCTGAAGTGACGTCACTTCCTCCCCCTGAGCTTGGCTGCTTCCTGTTTGTAGGACAGACACCGGAAGAAGAAGCAGAGAGGAGGTTCCTCTCGTATCAACGATGTCTGACAGCTACATCTTCTGTAATACTACAACTTAACTCTGCCATTCGGAGTGTATTTAAACGTTTCATTTACTTCTAGATTTTTAACATAGTGTTCTTTGGCGGTAGCTATCAGCAGCAACAAACCAAAAGGTAAGAAACAGAAGCTACCGACGCTAGCTTGAAATGATGCTAATGTGCTAGCTGTCTGACCTGAACTGACGTTAGCTTCAGGGTCGTGTTGTTTTGTTACTTAAATCACAAACAGCAGTTTACCAGTTACTGCCAGTGTTGATTAATGGTTTAAAAAGGTGATCAAATAACTACTGTAGCTTCACTAGTATTAGCCCTGATATGCAGCAATGTTGGTATTAGCATTGTTAGCATTCATGTTAAAGTAACTATACTGTATTAGATGGATGGATGGATGGATGGGTAGATAGATAGATAGATAGATGTACTTTATTGATCCCAAATTGGGAAATTATTGTGTTCCAGCAGCAGGTAATCCAGACAATGCACAGGAACAGTAAATATACATATCAACACTAGAGATAATATCAATAGTAGATAGATAGATAGATAGATAGATAGATAGATAGATAGTAACTTTATTTATCCCAAGGGAAATTCTTGTGTCCAGCATCACAGTTCCATAGTGCAAACACATGTTAGTAAAAAGGCAGTAAAAAAGTTAGTAGTGCAAAGTACAAAATACAAAAAATATACAAGATATAAAAATACAAGGACATGAAAGTACTTTTAAAAGTGAATATAGTGCAGGGTAACAGCTGTGATACACGACTATTAAAAAAGTGAGTATAGTGCATTATTATCTGTCCTGCAGACAGTATGATGTTATCCTGTAATGCGAGCAGCAGCTGTAGCAGCTCTTATCTCATACAGTCAACATTGTTGCCAGATTAGTTCATGTAACCTCTTTATTTGTGTGTCTGCACAAGTCCTAAGGCACCAAGTTATCATCATATGATGGTGTCATGAGAAATTATCCATCTCTAGCTCCTGACTAGCTCATCAGCTGCACCAATATTTTCTGAGATACTTAAAGAGATTCTTGTTATGTGATCTAGCTGTTTAGAAAGATGCACAGGTATGCTGCATGACGAGTTTAGCTTGACTGAAAATGAAACTATCGGACACACGAATCTCTCGTGTTGACATGCCCTTTGTGACCTTTCTGTGGCTATAAGTAGCACTGTGTTGCTGAACAAATAATTTGTCACAGCAAAATGAACGGAGCAGCATTCCCTTCCCCCACGGCAGAGATGGCGGAGATGAACCGTATCCAGTATGAGCTGGAGTACACCGAGGGGATCAGCCAGAGGATGCGTATCCCTGAGATGCTCAAAGTGGCTCCTCAAAGTCACGAGGACCTTAATTTTGGATCTCAGGAGGTTCCCCACAGTGTCATAATGCAAGTCCCAGAGAGAATTGTGATTTCAGGTTAGTATGTTGTTTTGTCAATGTAGGGCTGTGGTTTCTGTGCTGTTCAAAGTATTTTGTAACACACAAACTCTGTGCATCATTGGTGCTTGTCAGCTGACTGTAATATAGCTTTTATGTGGCTTTGTTACAGCCATTGACAGATACTATCTGTCTTATCAGTGGCTCAGGACTCTGTCATGTCAGTTATTTAAGACTTAAAATTAAACAAGTCTTTAGGCACACTGGCATGTTGGGTCACTATACATGTGAAGATTGAAGTCATTCATCCTCAGCATTCAAATCACATTACATTGTTTAACTTAAAAGTTACAAATAATGCATGAATCTCTCATTCACACCTTCCTTTGTCAGGAGACAGTAATGACCCCCAGTTCCCCAGACCCAGAGACCTGGACCTAATCCAGTCAACACCACTAGAAACCCTATCACTGAAGACTCCACCCAGAGTCCTCACCCTCAGTGATCGACCCCTGGACTTCCTGGAAGAGGAGGAGCAGGAGCAGCAGCAGCAGCGGGCAGCTCCAGACAGTGAGGAAGTGGTAAGCGATAATGCAATAAATTGTCACTGCATCATTGTCAATCTACTCATTGACTTACACAATTTCCTTACAGTAAACTTGACTAAATCAGTTGTCATCATTTTTTTGTAGTTGCGGCCTCAAGCACGAGTACGGCGGGAGCGTTCAGCCAGTGAGAATGCAGCTGCCCGTCATAACAGTCAGCTGATGCGCAACGATTCTGGGTGAGTATTGATCTGGATATGCCATAATTAGCTTGGCGCCAGCTCCATCTTATCTCCTATATGCATGCACGAGCATCTTCTTTTTGGTTCTGTTTTCTGTGTCCCTTTGTCTTTGTGACGTAGCTGGTTGTCCGTTGTCACTGCCGTTTAGTTGCGAGAATTTTTGCTGCTTTCATTGAGTTGGATGCAGAACTCGGCTGTTTTCGTCGCTGACACTAATCCATTAACACAATGATTTTAAACATCGGATGTACTAATCAGTTTTGATCATTTCCAAATTTTGAAATGTTTAATAATTTCAGGATTACTGGAAAATGATCGAAAATATTGCTATTCAGTGTATAAATCCACTTAAAGACCACACTCGCCTCTCAACAACACTTTAGGAAACAAAAGAAAACACAACAGAAAACCATTTGTGCTGTACATTTTACTGTACTTATTTGAATGTAGGCCTACTTTACACCGTGTGTGCTCTGTAGCTTTATTGTTTCGTTAAAAAATATAAATAGATATAAATATTAGTTTGGGATTTGGCATTTGCATGTATTAACAATTTTGTAATTATGCAACAAAAAACACTTCATGTCCCGATCACCTTCCTCAACACAACTGCATGTGGTATCCTGGTACTATTGATAAGGTCACCACAAAAACAAGACCGTGGTTATCTAATCAAGATTAGAATCATTTGCTTGCCACTGCCTTTAGTTCACATCTCCGTTTCTGTTTTTTTGTTGGGTGTATTATATGTTAGTAAATCACTATTAGTGGTTTGCAGGTTAAATCTCTTGCTCTTATTGCAACATTACTTTTACTTACTTTAACTCGGTTGCAATTTTTTACACAATCAGTAAGTTGAGGATGGTTTCTTTTCCTTATTTCTCTCCCTCTCCTTCCTCCTTCCTTTCTACCCTCTGTTGTCTTTTTCTTCCCTTTTCCTCTGAATTGGCTGCTCTTAATGGTGGCCACTGAGCAGTGCGACCCCGCCCCCCCCAGCCACTGTCCACCTTTGCCCCCCTCTCACCGTGACTGGAGAAGAACACAACCTGTACAGCGCTAGTGGTGTTCTATCTTTCATCCAGTCCACTACACGTCGGGCCTACCAGCAGGTCCTGGAGGTCTTGGACGAGAATCCTCGCAGGTGACCTCTCGATCATCCGGTCATTTTTTGCTTAAGAAAAAAAAACATGGCTTACTAGATATTGGTCAGAGAGGGCAATACTGACAGCATCAGTTGTCTTTACTTCCTCAAAGTCTCATTAAATCTACTTTGATTTCTCCTGTTTTTAGAGGAAGGGGGTGGTGTTTCTTAAATGTTGTTTGGCCCTTAGTTATGTTGGAAGGTTGAGAGTGTTTGTCTCAAGCTTTACATGACCAGCTCTAACTGACTATTTGTAACATTCTTGTCCACACGTACACGGGTATTTTGTTTTTTAAATTGCTTTTTTTGTGCATTTTGGCCTTTTCATCCACACCCAAACCTCCTCTGTGAGGCATCACTAATGAGGCAACATGTTGTGCAACAGCAGCATAAATACATCCATGAAAGGCAGACGTGGCCAAATAAACTGCTAACAGGACCTTTTAAATGTTTATACATAAATGTATAATTACACTTCCACATATTGAGGAACAGAGACGTCAAACTGCGCTACGGAGGTCACTGCTCTTTATCCAATGCAACGCTCCCACGGCACAGACCCCATCACCGGTGTGTGTGTGGCCCAACCTGCCCACTGGCCCTAACAGCGCTTCAATTGTGTTATTGCGATTTCGTCTGGACAGAGATTTTTTTAAAACCGTGCTTGTGTGGATAAATACTCGTGTACGTATGGACTAGGCATCAGTAACAATATTAATACAGCATATATTAATCAAAATCAATGGCTTTCTTAAAGAGTTTGGAACTGTATTGAACCTACTTTCAGGTGGAAGTGTTGGTGGGAGTTGAACCACTTTAGGCCTTGTCAAAGTTTAGATTTCCTTTTGGAAGAAAGCTAACGATCCCCTTTAGGAAATGTTTTGGTAGGGGAAAAGTTTCTGAAAACCAAAGAGGAAGGATAATGAAACAAAAACATAATTTAAGAGCACTTAAATTGTTAAATTACATTGTAAAAGGCCTAGAAAGATCCAGGACAACACAAAAAGTATAGTTATGCAAAGGACATGCGAGGTGTGTGCATGTATGCAACACTGTGCGATGTGAATGCTGCTCTATCTCTCTTATTTCTCCCTTCTCCCAACCCCTATTTTCCCCCACCTCTGTAGCAAACCATCACTGCGAGGGGGGTCGGCCTCAAGCTCCAACCCCCTGCATGACTCCAGGTAACTCCACCTGGCACTTAACCTTCATCCTGATCCTTTGTCCTTTTCCTCATCCTCTCCTGCCATTCATTCTCATATCGGGTCAAGAAATAAGATTAAGCCCTGGTAGAAAAATCGAATAAAATTAGGTTGCTATTGTTTCTCTATTATCTAAAATGTGCTGCGTAAATTATACACTCCGTTGTGGTTGAATAATGTAATTCTCAAACTGACTGTTCTCTTTTCCAGGCTTACATTATCAACATATGAAGCCACTCTGGATTCAGGGCCTGATGACATGACTGTGGTTGATGCAACAACGCTTCGACGTCAGGTTAGTTCTTAATAAATACACTTTCTCCATCCTGTGCCACGAGAGTTAATCGTAAAAACCTTTGTGACTGAGAAAACATTTTTTTTTTATTACTTTTATTTATCTATAGCTCATCAAGTTGAACCGGAGACTCCAACATTTGGAAGAGGAGAACAAGGAGCGAGCAAAGCGAGAGATGATCCTGTACTCCGTCACCGTAGCTTTCTGGCTCGTCAACACGTGGGTGTGGTTGCGACGTTAGAGCCGACCCGTGTTTCTGCCATCACCGTGACAGGAAGAACGTACTATCCCTTATTCTATGTGTCAAATGTTAGCCTCTCGCTGCACTCAGTCCCTGTGTGAGGAACGCCTTTGCTACATGTGTACAAGGTCTGCTGTCCACAGGGCTTCTATTTTGATTTGGTTTATTTAATACATGTACAGTTTTATTTTTTTACTCTTCTTTCACCCTGTCTCACGTTTAGTTTTTATTTCAAATCTTTTTGCTCGATGCTAAGCATGACTTGTTGTAAATATTTGTCCGTGTCACTCAGAGCTTTGGAAGGAAGTCATCCAGAGATACAGTGAAGCATAGTTTACCAAAATGGAGCTGGAAATGTGGAGAATGTAACATGTTGAATATTTATTAGGGGGAGAGTAATATGTGACTTGAACTGGGAAATGTAAATCACTTTAGTAAAACCATACATATGATGTGTTGTGTTGTGTTTTTATTGATGCATCAGTATAATGTTGCTGTTATGTGAAGAAGGACAATGTGTCTCTCACATTTTACTCCGTTTTTTTCTGTTTTAATTTACACTGGTTATATTGTTTAAGCATAATTTCTGCCTAATGCTAATGGACCACAGAGAGATGTGCCAAGGCTTTTCAAGTCGGGTAGAATCTCCTGTTATGTTATCTCTGTTGATCCAGTTCATTTGCTTGCTCCCATGGCTGCAGAAGGCTGTGGTTTGCGTGCCAGTTTGTTTCATATGTGGCAACGGGGTGTTGAAATGGGCAGTGGTCAGGATCACACAGATCCAAAACAAAAACAGATGTTCCCGCCCGGAATGGAAATTTCAAAGGAGAACATAATGGCTGCAGCATTTGTTGTGGGAGAAGCCAGTATTTCAATTTAGCGTGTTTCCTTAATCTTTGATGACATATCATGGTCAGTTTATGATTTATTACATTAAATGTATTCCATATTGGTCCTTTTAAAGTTAGTGTGCAATCAGTTCAAAAGAATTCAAATCTAGCCATTAACATCGGTGTTATCCTAATATGAAGATATAAAGCTATTATTGCCACTAAAGGAAACCATGAAAGAAAAATGTACAGATCATGTAAGATTTATTCTGTTTTCACAGTGTTACAATTAACAACCATATAAATAAAATGGCTTTGAAATTCTTAAACAGAAACATGTCAGACAAAGAATTATATTTCACAATAAAAACAGCTAAATATTCATTTTTAAAAATAAAGTTGTGCCTTTGTGAGCTTTTCATGCTCTCACACGAATGGGTCTATTGCCTGCCAGCATTGAGACAGACATGTGAGACTGTAGTTGGTCACTTTAATCTGACAAAAAATACTCTAAAACATTGAGAAACATCATTCCAGCTCCTCAATCAGGCAGCGTGGTGGAGAAGAGGTTTGCTTTGCTGGTTCAAAAATGAGTGGCTGAAGGGTATCCCCATCTTCTGGATACACTAATGATGAAGGATCGTTAGAGACCTCAGTTGATTTGTTGCAGCCGCTCATTAAGAACAATGAATTTCTATCTTGACAAAAGGTGGGGATGCCCTCGCTATGATTCCCGATAGGTTCCTCCTCATCGCTGCCTCCTGATATGACCTCTATTCTAGGCTTGAAAACTTGCTGAGAAGATGAGAACATTGCCGTGAAGTCCTCTGTGTCCACATCCTCCAGATCAGGCAGGTCATCAATACGTAGTGAGCGATGAGGTGGGAGGTGAATGGTTTCCAGCTGGTCTTCATTCTCCAGCTCTGTAACCAGTGGTCCGGGAGCATGTGCTGGTACGACATCGCCTGCTTCAGGAGGAGCTGCCCTGACCAGAGAAGGCTGATTCTCACTCATGTTTGCCTGCTCTCTCTCCACTTTATTACTCATAAACTGCTGGTTTTGTTGTTGTTTGTCATTTTCTACTTTCTCTGTCTGTAGCATCTTTCCTCCAATACTTTCTTGCTCTTGTGCTGAGTGCTCTGGATTCACCCCCTCTTTCTCCTCTGCGGGCTGCTCTATCTGTGATTCCTCCTGGTCATCTTTCTCTAACTGTGATTCCTCCTCATCATCTTTCCCTAACTGTGAATCCTCCTGGTCATCTTTCTCTAACTCTGATTCCTCCTCATCATCTTTCCCTAACTGTGAATCCTCCTGGTCATCTTTCTCTAACTGTGAATCCTCCTGGTCATCTTTCTCTAACTGTGATTCCTCCTCATCATCTTTCTCTAACTGTGAATCCTCCTGGTCATCTTTCTCTAACTGCTCCCCCTGGACGCCTAAACCTTGACCTGGCTGCTCTGCTTCTAGATGTTCACAGTTTGGCTGATGCTCATTGGGCCCATGTGTTAATGAGCTCTGCAAGAACTCATCATGGGCATCCAGGCAGTCCTGCACAAAGGTTTGGATCTTCTCTCCTTGTGATGAAGTCACAATCTGGGTGTCATTTTCCTCACATGGAGTCTCTGGAGTGGTGGAAGCCCCTGAAATGAGATCATACTGTTTTAAAAAGCAAATGTATTCTGTGTATGCGCACTAGGGCAGTACAAATTAGTTCACCTGTCTCCTGTAGCTCTCGTAGGCGTCGTCTTTCCTCTGCTGTCTTTCGAATCTCCGCCATGGCGTCCAAGCTGTCCTGAATTTTCCTCCTCTCTCTTGTTTCCCATTGCTCCCTCTCTTTACGCTCCCCTTCCAGCCCTCCCACCGCCCAGGCCTCTGCACACGCCCTGTCTTTTGGGAACACGGGGCGGTCATCAAGGAAGGTGAGCTGCTTGAGACGCACAATCATGGTCTTCCTGTAGTTTGGGATTTTTCTCACCACCTCATTTCCTATTAGATTTAGCACTCGCAGCTCTGGCATGGCCTCGAGCACCAGGAGGATCTCAGGGTCGTATAACAGATTGTGGGACACGTCCAGCACACTGATGGCCAGACACTGACTCAGATGCTCCACATCCCCCACAGTCTCCAGCTTGTTGTGGGCTATCTGCAGAGTGCTCAGCTCAGGAAGGCAGGAGATGTTCTCTACGGTGTGTACGTAGTTGTTGGACACATTCAGGGTGCAGAGCTTCGTGAGAGGTTCAAGGTTTTCCAGCTTGTAGATGAGGTTCTGCTGAAGGAACAAGCAGCGCAGATCAGTCTGGGCCTCCAGGTTCTCGATGCGTTGAAGCCCATTGCTTTCCAGCCAGAGACACTTCAGTCCCGTGTACTCCTCTAGGTTCTCAATGAAGGATAAACCTTTGAAATGCAGGTACAGTGTGTCATTCAGGTGAGGTGTTATGTAAAGTTTGTTCTCTTTACAGTGCTCTTTCAGGAACTTCTTGGTCATTCGTGGCCATGAATGCAGCTTTTTCTCATTGTTTTCTTGTGGTCCATCCTTTATCGTGGCATCAACTTCATCTTTGATAGAATAAGTTATGTCTGCATCTCCACTTGCCTTTTGAGTCACCACTTTATCTCGCACCGTTTCCTGGACTTCAGGAGCAGACATCATCACAAAAATATATCAAACTAACAAGCAGGAGAACTAGAAATAATCTATACTTATTTTTTGTATATGAATTGTAATAATTAGTGATGTTTTCTCCCGTAAATTTCACTCCTCAGTCCTCTCCGTCCGCTAGTTTATGTTTGTTTCCATGGTAACGCTCCAGTCGTTACCCTGATAGGAACGGAACGGTCTGGCAGGCCCGGATGTTGTTTCTTGTTCCGCTTCGGACAGATTAAGCTGCTACACTCTTGCTGCTGTCAGTAGCAGTCAACATGGCGTCCGGATTCCTACTGAATCGTGGTGCGATGATAACATTAGGAATTCACTGTCAGCGTGTGAGCAGAAACGTGTCGCTGTCGCAGGTCAGAGAGAAGAAGCGGTGGATGAAAGCGTACACTCACCTCATGGCGAAGAAGTTAAAGCTGGAAGGAGCTCCAGCACCGAAACCACGGTGAGGCTGACACCAGAGTTCACTAGAGAGCATCTCAAGGCCACTCATGAGTCTGTGTGGCTGTATTCATCTCAGCCGATTGAGTAGGCTTGATGTATAAAATAGTATAATTACATTACACACATTGTCAGCGACCTTTACTATCAAAAGAGACATTTTAGTAAAAATAAAAAAATCTGTCTTGAGCTGCAAAACATTTGAGCATTGTGATGAAGGTAACACAGTTTATAGTCTAAGTATATAGTATAGAAGTCTAATGCACAGGGAGGGACAAAGAGCAATGTACTATGGAGTATTAGGGTCACACTGAGGGAATACAAATCGGAGATTTACAGAATAAAGTCATAATATTACGAGAAAAAAAGAAAATAACTCGTAAAATTACTACTTTATAATATTGACTTTATTCTCACAATACTATGAATTTTTTCTCTTAAACATTATTCTCATAATATTACAACTTTTTTCTCTCATAAACTTGTGACTTTATTCTCATATTTCAACTTTTTGTCTCATGAACTTTTGACTTTTTTCTTGTTATATTATGACTTTATTCTCGAAATCTGAGATTTCGAGAATAAAAAAAATATTCCAAACTGGGTCTTACATGCTTTGCACATTTTTTTTTTTACTTCTGACTAGTGCTCTAAGTACGTGTTAAAACTGACAGACATTCTTACTTACTGTACACTAGAGTTAAAGGGGAACTACGCCCATTTTCAGAATTCATACATGTAATTCCTATGGTCTATGACAGTCCAAAAATATTAGTAAACACGAACAACTCTCTCCCAAATCCAAAAACTAGAGTGCTAAAACTCAAATTTGAAATGTAATAGGGTATAATACGTGGAACTGCTCCACCCCGTTGTACCATAGACCTACAACAATGATAAATAAAAATGAAAATGTAAACAAAAAAACAGTTATTCATTTCCATTTTTAAAAATCCACAGGGAGCCCCTGGAGAGGAGCTAAAGAGCCGCATGTGGCTCCGGAGGTTGCAGACCCATGTCTTAGGGTATAACGTCTGGAGCTGCTCCAATGACAATGAATAAGAGACTGATTTTGTGACCCACAGAATGTTTGTTTTCTTTTTTTATACCCAAATGAGCTTTATTCTATTGTATTGTTGTCATTTGTGAAACAGAAAATGTACCCATACACTCCCCTGGGTGCTCTCATCTATAACATCTTTCCAAATTCATTGTCTGTGGAGCAGTTCCACGTATTATACGCTATTACATTTCAAATTTGAGTTTTAGCACTCTAATTTTTGGATTTGGGAGAGAGTTGTTCGTGTTTACTAATATTTTTGGACCGTCATAGACCATAGGAATTACATGTATGAATTCTGAAAATGGGCGTAGTTCCCCTTTAACCCTAGTGTACAGTAAGTAAGAATGTCTGTCAGTTTTAACACGTACTTAGAGCACTAGTCAGAAGTAAAAAAACATTTTTCCCAAGTATGTAAGACCCAGTTTGGAATATTTTTGTAGACAGGACTCAGAGTTAACTCCATGTTTGACTTTCTTTCAGCTCTCAACAGCCTCAATGGAATTTCCATGCTGAGGTTCAGGCTTTCAGCACCCGCCTCCACGAAAACTTCTCCCTGGAGGTACTGAAAACGGCCTTCATCAATCCCTGTTACTTGCGGGCCGAGCAAGAGAGGAGACAGAGTTTAGGCGTGGACTCTGAGGCCACCGCTCTTGCTCTGAAAGATAACATTCAGCTGTGTGAAAAGGGAGTGGGTTTCACTAAAAGCGTCCTAACCGACTGGTGCAGGGCCAGTTTCCCGAGCCTGCCGAGTGAGGGGGTGGAGAGTGTCGTAGGGAACCTCACGAGTTCAGCGGTTGTGGCCTATGTAGCGAGAAATCTCGGTGTTGAAGACCTAACCATGAGTGCAGAGTGTCCTGTTCCTGATGATGTGCTTCATTCTACATTCATGGCGGTAGTTGGTGCTCTACAGGAGAGCAGCGGAGCAGAGCAAACTGGATTGTTTCTCAGGGTAAGAGGCTTGCCGCAAAGAGTATTTTGGGGTACTCGATAATTAGTTTAAAGGAAATATAATTTGTCTATCTTAAGGCTCTTGAGTTGGCTCCATTGTTTGTGCAGTAGTATGACATTTTTCCTTTTTCTTCTCCCCTCTCCGTAGGATTTCTTGGGCACTCAGCTGATAGGGAAGGACCTGTTTGATATGTGGACAGTTGTCAACCCCATGGGACTATTGGTGGAGGAGCTTACTAAGAGGAACGTTCCACTGCCAGAGCCTCGCCTTATCAGGTCTGCTGGAGCCAGTACCGTCCTGCCACTATACTTTGTCGGCTTGTACAGGTATGTGATCTACTGTCAAAAAAAATATTTAAGAGCTGATGTCCTAAAAAATCAAGTTACATTACAAGTTACACCGTTGAAGTTTGAGTGAGATGCAGATAATTCATAATAGACTTAATGGTTGAAAGTGTTTTGTGTATAACCTGCCTAGTATACTTATTTTTTGGTGTTTGTTTACGTGTGTTGAATCAGTGACAAGAAGCTCCTGGCTCAGGGTCCAGGAGAGACACTCGCAGCAGCTGAGGAAGAGGCAGCTCGTGTGGCCCTCCGGAAACTCTACGGCTACACTGAGAACCACAGACCCCTCGACTTCTCTCCACTACAGCAGCATCAGCAGCCATTAATACAATCCGTCGGCAGTAATTAATTAAGTAACAACTCTTATGCTGCAGCAGAACGTAATTTAAAGGCAGTGCAGTTGAACAGGAAAGTGGCATGAATCTACTTAAGAGATAATTTGAGATATAGTACATCTCATTCATGGATAACAGAGTTGCTACGGATTGTAGGGAGAAAGTTAAGGAAAATAAGGTCACCATCCACCTTATGAAACATTAGTCCAAAAGTGCACTAAACAGGATTGTTGCTGTTGGGTATGTAAATGTCAGTTCCACCACACAAAGGAGAACAAAATAAACCTTATTCTCCACATAAAAAGTGTGACGTATGGTGTAAGATCCAGGTTTCCACTGTATCAGACAGAAATCGAAGCGTCCCAGAGCTTACCTTGGATAATAACCGATATGTTCAGCAGTCCATAGCACAAAATAGCCCTGATATCTGGTTGTCCTTGTAAATAATACAATTGCCATTTGGTTTACTTGGTAGTCTGTTATAATATGTGGTTCATCTGTAATAAAAAGTAATACGTATACACCATGACTTTGTTCATGTGCATTTTTTGGATCATGACTATTGCACATTATTGTGTATGCTCTTATGAAAGATGAATGTATGTGGATATAAACTTGATATCTAGATTTTTTTTCCCAATATTTGATACATTACTTTCATCTGTAGGTTATTGCTTAAGGATTTGAAGTATTTCCATTTGATTTTTGTAAATAAGTCATGTGTTTAAGAGTCTAATGGCAAGTATCTTTTCAAACATGTACATGGAGGAGATTAGTCCATGGAAATTGTTCATAATCTCTGCAGAGGACTAACACGTTCAGCTCTCATTCTTTTAGGCATAAGAAAAAATTGTACTGTAACGAATGAATGAAAGACTTTATTTCGAACATAAAAATAAATAAAAATAATAACAAACAAAACAAGAGTAATAGAGTCCGAAAAGGAGTAGGTAGAAGTTAAACTTATATTTCCCTACACCTTTCTCACTCCTCCTCTAATAACTCATATATCATTGAATTATGATATAATATAATATATAAACTATCCCAGATTTATTTAATCTAATAATAACTTTCTTTATTAACAAATTCAATTTCTTTTTACATGGTTTCGCCTACATTGCGTGTTTTATTTTGTGGTATTTTCTGAAATTAAAATGCCGCATTACATCAAAAACTTAAGCATTATAAACACACCACCCTAACCTAGACCTGCGCCTCATAGTGCTGCAGTGACGATGCTGATCCGCATGGTGACGCTGTTGCGTTAAACAAAGACGAGTAACGGTCTGTGCACTGTCATGACTACTATCAAAGATCTCTTTTAACAGACAAGATAGTTCATGTCCTTTTCTAACCGTCGGACTCCACCCTGGGGAAGTCCTCTGTCGAGTCACCTCCTGTGCTCTCCATTTATAGTCATGTTTTTTCATATAACTTCATGATTTGATAACTACAGATACAATAATATACAGTAACTGGTAACAGCAAAAATACTAATACAATTTCGCCATCGATCATCCATACCATTATTGACACACAGTACACCTGAATTGAATGGACTGAAATGCTGTGCAATATTCTGCCTTCCACTGTGTAATTGTCTGAAATATATATATATATTTTTTATATATATATTTTTATGAGAGCTACAAGTTCTTTTTACATGGTCATGGAGCATATATACTGTATATTTGTATTCTGGGGGTATCGTTCCTATGCAGAGGGTAGTTTAGTTTATTTATTGACTACACTGAGGGCGCTTTATGTTTTAATAATTTATTTATTTATTGTGTTGAGTTGAATGTGCCACTTATTTTGTACTGTAATTACCTTGTGCCTTTTCTACCTTTTTTCTTTTCTTAAAGCTGACTCGGTGTAAACTGCTCAGAACTCAATGTACTTAGGTGCAAATGGCAAATAAAACTCTTGAATCTTGAATCGATGCCGATCAAAAATGGGTACTTTGCAGTACATACACGACATCAGAGCAACATTATTGTAGTCCACTACGTAGTAATGACTGTTCCTTATATAATATAAGTGGCTTAACAAACCGGACTGTTAATAGTGGGGCGGATAGTAGAAAAATCCTGCAAATAGTGATACAAGCACCAAAATGCTTGAAGATAAGGGATTCAGGGACAGAGTTCAACAAGTTATACAAAGCTACTTTCAGAACAATGACAATGGAGAAGTGACACCGGTTGTACTATGGGAAGCAGCAAAAGCAATGATGCGTGGAGAAATAATATAATCCGCAACCTGGAAAAAGAAAAAAGCACAAAAGGAAATAAATGCAATCAAAATGGAAGTAGGAAGGCTACAAAAGATACATGAGAATACAGGTGATGAAAATATTAAAGTTGAACTGAAAGAGCAGGCTCTTCTTGGTGAGCTGAGCCAAATGATCTGGCTCACTAAAAAGAGACGGAATTCCCATCACTACTTGGAACAGACTCCCTAAAAAGCCCTGACCCCAAAAATGGATTTAACCCTCCTGTCGTCTTCCTGTCGACCGTGCAACTTTTGTCTGGTCGACAAAAGATCTAGTCTGGTTTGACTGTTTATAAAGCATACAGTATAAACTATCACCCAATGTTGTGTTACACCTTTTTGGCCAACTTCATTCCTAATTATTAAGTTTGACACTTTTTCGGGGGGAAATTAAGGTTAATAAACCTAATTTCAGTGAAATTATACCTCATTTTTTAGTAAAAAACAAAAAAGCAGATAATATGAATTATTTTGACTATAGTTATTATCAGAGGAACGTAATGTTGATGGATTATCACATACTGGTTTATGTAAACTTTTAGTCAGAATATTGTTTTGAAAGCATTTAAAACATGTGTTAATAGCAGCACATAATGACACCTGTGGTCTCGTCAATTTTGAATAAAACACCCACAATTCAACGAAAGTAGTGGCCAATACATATTTTTTGCAAAGGCTACAGTAGGCAACCATCCATGTTATTTTGGGGCAATTAGATTAAAGAAATCCATATTTATGATATAATGAAGTTTGAAAACGGGTCAAACTTGACCCGAGGACAACAGGAGGGTTAAGCGAAACCGGAAGTTGACGGCAGGAACTATCTTGTTCCGTTACTTCACCTGATCCAACGCCTCAAAGACGCAAAGCCCCCCCCTAACAACGGAGCCACCTACCCATTCCCTCTCTGTCTGTCTCTAGCAACGGGTCGGCACCGGTAAAACCAGCTCAACACTGCAGCTGACCCTTCCACAGTCTCTCCCTCCTGGTTTTAGTAATCCTCCCTTCACCATGGCGGCGAGTGCGAAGCGAAAACAGGAGGAGAAACACCTGAAGATGCTCAGAGAGATGACGAGTTTACCTCCCAATAGAAAGTGCTTCGACTGCGACCAGCGGGGCCCGACCTACGCCAACATGACCGTGGGCTCCTTCGTCTGCACCTCCTGCTCCGGCATCCTGTGAGTTATTGAGTTGATGAGTTGACCTTTAAGCTGTTAGACATGTTGGACATGGCGCACCACGATATAACGGTAGGCTTCAGCTAACAGTGCGAGCTAGTACTAGCTAGCTAGCTTAACGGTAGATTGGTATCCATTGTGAGTGTTGTGACATTGTCTTGCTGGGTGCTGTGTTGGGCGGGGTACATAGAGGTTCATGGAGAGGTGTCACTGTTCAACACAACAAGCTAACATAGCAACCACGACTAGATGCTGGATAACTTTAGCTTCAATGCTAGCCAGTGGATTTATCTGACACTTGCTGGCTAACGTGTACAGATAAGCCAGTAGCCAGCTGCTGCTGCTGCTGCTGCCAGTTGCTGGTTGGAGGCACCACCACCTTGTAACTGAGCTAACCCCACATACAAAGACACATGAGTAACGGTGCTTATATTTAACACAGTCACATGATATTGATCCTGCTCAGTTATGTTGGATTTTTTTAAGTTTTCTTTATTTCTTTCTTTCTTTTTTTAATTTATTTTTCTCTCCATTTAATTTTATCCATATTTCATTTTATTTTATTTTGTTATGAGGAAAAGAAAGAAAGGGAAAAGAGAACAAAAAAAAGAAAATATATATATATATATATTTTTTTTTTATATATATATATTTTTATATATATATATATTTTTTTATATATATATATATGTATGTATATATATATACACACATATACATATTTTTATATATATATATATATAAATAAAAAAAATATATATATAAAAATATATATATATATATATGTGTATACATATAAAAAGTAAAATATTAATTTATTCTACCTATATAATATAAGGTTACATGATATATTCCAAAATTCTACGGTCTGGGTACCACTGACACAGTGTTTACAATTTTAAAGCGTTCTACCTAGATTTCAGAAGTGGCAGACAAAAGAAATTGAGTGGCCGGTAGAAATGTTCAGTGACCTGCCAAAGGGGCAGGTGAGGAAAAAGGTTAATTTCATTCCCTGCCTGCAAGACTTTCACTTTTTTTTTTTTTTTTTTTTTTTTTTTTTAAAATATACAACTGGTTGACCCCAAACTACCCTCAGTAGTGTACCGCCTACAACATTTAAAAACCTATCCACACAGCATTAATAGTTTCAGTGTAGCTGAGTGTTTTGACTTCGTTTGCCTGACTTAAAGCTTTGCTGTGCAGTTGTGTAACCAAGCATCTGTAGCTTGGGATTTGGGGATTAGTGAAGTATTCCATTTCTTCTTCTAAAGATATCCCACTTCAATAAAGCTGTTTCATGTTGCATGTTGAAAAGGTTATATATGTGATGCTGGCCATATTTAGAAAGAAATTCAAAGTGGTATAATATAGTTTTGACAATTTATTGCATCCATTCTCTAAAGGATTTTGATCACAATAAATGACAAATTGACATACAGCATGGAGGACATGTTTGCCTTATATTATCTATATTGCATGACATTGTGCTAATCTGAACATAATCACTCTCTTCTGAAAACTTTAGAGGATTTTCTCTTGTAAGTGCATTGACATTTTGTTCACTGAAACCAAATTATGCCCTCATACATCAAGTGCTAAAAAACCATACAGATCAGTTTTACACTTGAGCGCACCAGTCTTGCAAGAAGGACTTTTGATGCTCGTGTTTTTTTTTGCTTTGGCCCAGATCTAGTTTACAAACATAGCATCATAGTTTTTTTCTCATCAAGAATTGTGATCCTCTCTTTGCCACCAAATCCCATCTTTGCTCAAAAATAGTTTACCCTGGTTTTTCCGTCCATCCATCCATCCATCCATCCATCCATCCATCCATCCATCCATCCATTATCTGTAACCGCTTTTACTGTTCAGGGTCGCCAGGGGGGGCTGTGCCGATCCCAGCTGACATTGGGCGAAGGCGGGGTACACCCTGGACAGGTTGCCAGACCATCACAGGGCTGACACATAGAGGCAGACTACTAATCACGCTCACATTCACACGTACGGGCAATTTAGAGTCAACAATTAACCTGCATGTCTTTGGACTGTGGGAGGAACCCGGAGAAACCCCAGGCTACCACGGAGAGAACATGCAAACTCCACACAGAAGGGCCTGTTTTTTGTAAATGAATAAATTCTGTTTACTTATCGTAAGCCTTAGCATGTGAAAACATTTGAGGAGAGTAAACTGGCCATGGGCTATTACCAGTTAACTCAATAAGCTGTTCATCTGTCCATCCGGTTCTGTTCATTCATACAGTCAGCAGCTTGCACTGGTCCTTCCTAATGCTTTATGGAAATCACCCTGCCTTTCTCCATCTATGAATGATGGTTATTCTAATAATGTTGCAGGGGAAAGGGAAAGTATTTGCTGCTCAGTAATTCCCCCACTGATGACCTTCTAGTTTTATTAGTCAACAGGGGAAGATGACTTCATTGACGCAACACTATGCTGTTTGTCCCTTAGACTTTGCCTAAGATGCAGCCCTTGTTTGACCAGGTCTGTGACCTTAATCTGCACAAACTGTTTTAGCTGTCTCCACTGAATGTGAAGGTTATTTACTGTAGCATTGAAAAGAATGAGATTAATTGTGTCTTTGCTGATGGGCTTAGTTTGCCCTCCATTTCACTTCACCGGTGGGTCTGCGGGGACTCTGATGTGAATTTCCCATCTGCTCACCCTCTGGTATTAAAGTCTGAAATGTGAGCTAATTGAGTTCTTTAATAGCTTGAGATTTCTCCTCTTTCTCTCCTGCCGTCCTTCTCACTTACTTGTTACGAAGACAAAACATGTTGTGTGAAATATTTCAGTGGTGGAAATATTCTCAGCAGAAGAGTTTGGGTTTGAAAGGATTGCTGTCTGTCTGATGTATGCAGGAAGCCGGGTGTGATTGTAGGCTCAGGAAGTGGTATGGCCCCACCGGGCTGCTACATCAGCAGCATGTGCTGTTCTATGTGCCACAGGAAGTGGCGGAGAGGTTACTGTCTGCCTCTCTTTCCTTTCAATTCTAGACAGGCAAAGACTTTGGCATTATGAGAGAGCACCAAAGTAGCCTGTTCATGCTCAGTCTTGTTATAATGTTTTGCTTACTAACTTGACTACCCACTATGCTCGTGCTTTAAAAAAGTAGTGTTTGCCTGACTTTGTCTTACAAGAAAAGCAAAACGAATCCCCTCAACACAGATACTCACGTCATGTATACATTTTGCATTTACTGTGAAAACTTATGGTTCAAACATAAAGACATTGCTGAAGCAGTCAGAGAAGTGATTTTTAGTTTAAGGAAGCTGTTTGCTCCTTCCTTTTTTCATTTGCAGTAACAGTGTTTAAATGTTTAGGGGTTATAGCAGGGGCACGACTACCTACCTAGTTGTGGTTGTTTAATGGGCGGGATTGGAATCTGCTATGTAAACACATTCCTTATGAAGGTGGAGGCCTTCCCAGGAGGAACACCACTCACAATGTCTCTTTCTGGAGAATTGCCCGTGCCAGGAAGTAACCCCACTTGGCCTATGTATTCCTGAGTAAGCAGCGCTCCAGCAGTGACGTGACAGAGGTGAAGTGGTGTCACTGACACCACATGTCCTAGATAATATTTATCAATGGAAAAGTAACAGATATGAGTTGAACTCTAAAACCGAGCATGTTTGGTTTCCCCCTGCCACTGGCATTTGATTTCTTAAAAGGGTGCAGTGTCTGAAGCACCGTCGGGTTACAAATTGATGAGGCTTTAACTTGGCATAAATGCAGATTTTATAGCGAGCCATGAAAATTAAGTATTGGCTCTTTCTGTGATAAAGGGTACTTAACTTAAAGGCATAATGAGTAGGATCTCCTACTGTATCTGTAGAGACCCTGCTATCTGTATTTTCTTATTTTGCTGTGTTCGGGACATTTCTGGGCATCAACCTAACCAACCAACCAAACGGAGTGGTGCAATGGTTCAACAAGCACATCGTTCGGTTTGTATTGCGTTTTTTTAGGGTCACGGTTTTGAGTTTGTTTTGCATGTTAGGGAGAAGAAAAACACAACCATTTCCACTGTGTTTGAACTATACTATCTATATTACATGAAGCCATTACGTTGAATTTATACATGAAATAAGGCAGGCTACTTAATGGTCAAGTAGGTCTATGTTCAAATAATTGCCTTCTCTATGCCTCTGGCACCTCATCAAATAATTAGCAGGCTTGTATTTAATGGTGGTGCAACTTTTCAACAAGCCCACGGTTCGGTTTGTACAGTCATTGAACGTTTTTTTTTTTACGTTTCGGTTTTGCATCTCTAAAATGTAGCAACCAGGTGCCAGATCGTAAGCACTCATTCAAGAGGAAGCTATGAAAATGCTGCAGAAAAAACGCAAAAGTGAATCTGGGGTTGACTTTCACACGCTGGCGAGCACCCTAACCGCTAACAGGGGCCATGCGCTTCTGAGGAGGAGGGGCCAACTTTGAATGTTGTCTTTACAAACCACAACCGACAAATACTGCTCATTCCAATCTGCCTTTAAATTGACATCCTTTTTGTCGGGACTTGAAGCAGCAAAGTGAAGGAGGATGCATACTCTCTCCTCTCTTTTGAAACTCAACATTGGCAGTTTCTCTCACCCTGGAGCTGTCACAGTATGCAAATGAGCTGAGTTTTCCCAGCTGAGCTCGTCTGACGTACAGTCAGTAGCGACTAGGTCATAATTATTTTATTGTGCAATATGTGATACTGTTCTCTGATACACTATGGCACCCAGTTGACATGATCTGAAAATAGGTGACCTTAGCAACTAGGGCTGAGTAGTGGTTCGATCTTTGTCTTAGTGACATTGTTGATGTGTACAGTATCGTGATGTAAGAACCATTTTTATAAATGTTTTATTTTATCTAATTAATAATCGCTGCTGTCATTTAATTCTCCCTCCAGATATAATCCTACTGCCACTGAACACGGTCACAATTGTATGCCTACTTTCTCCAGCAGAAATGTGTGTGGGGCTGTAGGACCATAATATTGTGTTGCTGGGCTCAGTACCAGACTGGAATCCAGAGCACATGAATCACCCGACAGTTATATTGTACACCACAGTCACTGTATGTAAGATGACCCTGATAATAACATGATTCCCCCTTTGGCAAACACCTGCTTGTGTTTGGATAAGACTTTTCAAAGTTGAAAAAGGTTTTGAATGAAAATTATGTATTTAACTAATTTTAAATGTATTGCCACGGTTAAATAAAATACAGTAAATTAACAAAAACAAAATAACCAGTATCAGGATTCCTTAATTGGACAACTGGGTAGAGATGGTGTCATCATATTAAGACCGTAAGGGCTTTGGAGCTTTCTCACTGTATCTGACCTAGTTTCATCTTCAGACTAGGATCTGATCCCTCACCTACCTCAGGGCGCTGAAAAACACATTTAAGCTTAAATACACAGAGACTGACTTATCTTCTGTTTTTCTACAGATACAGATTTGCTTCTTTATGGCTTCTGACTGTTTTGTCTGAAAACAGTGGGAACTTTGCATTAATCCAACTACAGCAACTAATATTTTGTTTTAATTTTTTTTTTTTTAAATGTATTCGATTCATCTTAAGAACCCTAAGTGATGTCTTGCTTATTTTGTCTGACCAACAGCCCCAAAAATCCAAAGTCTCCAGTTTTTAATAAGAAAGAGAAAGGTGCAACCAACAAATGTTTATTTATTTAATTTGACAAGTAATTTTAAGTATAAATTGATTATCATTTGTTTTCTAATTGGTTTGGCGATGAAGCGGCTTTTTTATTTCCATGGTAGATCCTGTAAATGTTGAAATATAGCAGTTACATTAAGGTGTTTTTCGTAAAGTTTGTGGCATTCTTTCGGTCTCAGCTGTCTTCTCTGAAAGTGTAACCAGCATGACATAACTGGGCAAAAGTTGATGAAGCCTTACCCCTAGAAATAGCTCTACTAGTTCCCATGGATTTACTCCATGTTTAGGAAGGGACATATGGACCACTCTTGGCTCTTGTCATTGTATACACCTGTTTTCTGTCTTGTGTTTGTGAATGTGGTTTGACACAGCTATTGTGTGTAACATTTTGCACAATAGTCAGCTGATTGGCAGATGTGTAATGAACGGGTGGAGATGAGAACATGTTCTGTAACGGGGTAACAGCAGTGAATAATTTAGCGGTCTTGTCTAGTATTTCACTGCCTTTAGGATCTTACTCCTTTATGTGTTTAACATTGTGTTTGTAATTGTGACACCGTGGATCTCATTTCCCAGAGCATAGGTTCCCAAATTGAGATGCCTTGACGACAGGTCAAGGGTGCTGCAAGATTTCACTACAAAAAAAACCCAGAAAATCAACATTTCCATTAAAGTTAAACTTTTGCAGATTTTTAACCGGCTTTGTATTGTTGCAATGTGGGTGGTATTAGGGCTGTGTATTGGCAAGAATCTGGTGATGCAATGCGTATCATGATACAGGGGTTACGATTCAATATATTGTAATATATTGTAATATATTGCGATACTGTAAGCAAGGCGATATATTGCAATTGAAAAAAAAAAATTTAGAATAATTTTAGGAAAAATGTCATAGTATAAAGAACACGTCAGAAATACACCATTTTAGAATAGGCAAAATAACAAATTTGTACTTCATGCAAAAAACGGCATGGTTTTTGCCCAAAACCGCATGCGATTGTCATAAAGAATGTGCTGCTCAGCAATTACACTCTGGTCGGGGTTAAAACAATCTGCTTGCACGCTAAATCCTGATTGGTCACCTTCACAGACAAAACAGGTGGCGACCTTGAATCCAGCCCTACATTAGTTTTCACTTACTGCTGGGTCCAGGAAAAAAATACTCAGGCAAGCAGGCCTGGAGCTTAATATAAAAGCCTGATGATGGCTCTTTTTAACTATTACAGTTACCAGGCTTTTTTAAATTTGGGCCGTTGTGACATGAGCTGTGACCTTCTCAGGAAAATGAGCGAGGCTTGTGGGCTAATGGGTGTCACTCCATAATGGGAGTTTCTATATTAAGGGACATCGCTCGTTCTTTTACTGTACTGACAACCTCAGTTCAGTCAATGACGGGAGAGAGTTTCACCCACTTCCTTTTGTTCTGTTCTACTCCCTTTCTTTCTCTGTCAGTAGTCTTGTTATTTCTCTCTGTAATGCTGCCTCCCTCGCCCCAGTTACCCACCGCAGCCAGTCAGCTTGCTGCTAATTAAATGGCCCCGTCCTGAGAGGTGGGATCTGGAGGATGTCCAGATGAGGTCATCATGCACAAAGTCTTCAAATTAAACTGACCTGTTTTCATTTCTCCACCTACAGGCGAGGACTGAATCCACCCCACAGAGTCAAGTCCATCTCCATGACAACCTTCACGCAACAGGAAATCGAGTTCCTACAGAAACATGGCAATGAGGTAGGCATGGCGACTGTCTGTCCTGTCACAGTTGTTAAGGTTGAGGGTTTCCACTGCTTTGTTGCTTTGTTTGAATCTGCACATCATTGTAATTCATGAGTGTTTTGGCCCTTCACAAGCAAGATTATAAACAAGCTTGAGCTAGAAAAAAACAAGACAAAATATTAAAATATTTTAGAAAACTACATGGTGCATTAATATTATTGTAGCCATATTTAAGTGCAGTTTTGGCACATTTATCATTTTGTAAAATATCACAATATTATGAGTATTTTATTATTTTTCTGCTCCATACCGTATCTTATTACAGTAGTGATAACTGCGCTAGGGACTGGGATCATTATGTTGCACTCTGTCTGGATTTGTAAATAGGCAATTGTTCGCTAACATCTTTTTTAGTTTTTAATTGAGCTTTGCCATTATAAGGTGCAGTCAATTTCAATGACCTACTTACTCTTTTACCCAAACATTTCATGCATTATATTGATACATACTTGAAGGGCTGCAAACTAACGATTATTTTCATTGTCGATTAAGCTGTCAATTATTTTCTCGATTAATCGATTACTTGTTTGGTCTGAAATGTCAGAAAATTGTGAAAAATTATGAATTTTTTTTCAAAGCCCAAGATGGCGTCCTCAAATGTCTTTTCTTTGTCCACATCTCAAAGATTTTCGGTTTACTTTCATAGAGGAGTAAAGATACCAGGAAATATCCATATTTGAGAAGCTGGAATAATAATTACTAAAAACATTAGTACTAAATAATAACAGAATGAAAGGATATATAAAAAGTTAATTATATAAATGGTCATAGGTGAGAGGCTCTATGAAATGTCTGTTCTGCAGCTCTCACCTATCCATCACTATCAGACAGAGTAGCACCGCATATTTGTACGGCACAGAAGACCCAAAGTGCTTCATCATTGACGAGCCATTTCTGGTAAACGGAGTATGAAATAGAGCAATGCCACCTGGGAAGCGCAACCTATTAAAAACTGTAGCAAAGTGGCAGGGCAGGCAGACACGCAGGAGACTCAAGGTTTGGAGCTGATGCATACATCCTTCAAGGCTGCTGTATAAATGCTACTGCCCTCAAGTTGCTTTTTGTCTTTCCAAAGACTTTATATTTTCAGCAGTTGCAGTTTCAAAATCCTCCTGATTAAAAAGAAAAAAGTTAGCTTGCATGTGCATCAAATCCAGCCAAAGAAATAACCGCTTATGTACAACATAAGAACCACGCTGCCTCTTGCAGCACAATTGCATCATATACATTGCAGCACCCTATACTGAGTGCACACAGGCATGAAGCCTATAAATCTCCCTTTACAGGATTAGGCAAATACTTTAGGAATGCTATCCAAAAGCCAAGGCCAGAGAAAGGTGAGACTTAAGTTGAACATAGTTGCTGGGTGAAAAATCAGTCTGTGTTTCCAAACATGGGGCCAACTCATGTTTGACTCTACAGTATATCAAATAGAGGTGGGCGATATGGCCAAAATCTTCTATCACGTTATATGTAATTTTATATCACCATGATACAATAAAGTGAGACGATACGGTAAATTCAATAAATAGATGGTTTAAAATAACCATACCGTACTTCATCACATTTAATTATTTTTTTTACAAGCTTGACTATTACTTTTATTTGGACCTTCCATACAAAACAAAAACAACTGCTTCACATAGGATAACACATGAATTAAAAAAAAAAAGACTCAAAACAGTAAAACTAAAATTATTTCAGGTTCCTGAGAACAATAATTTCAAATGTTACCGGCTTTAAGGTTAACAGGTGCAAATAAATACCAGCCTGACTTCAGTCAGTGTTATAAAAATCACACAAATTTATATTTTAGAGTACCAAAAGAAAAAAAGACATGGGCGTTTCCTGCTGGATTTACTCATCTTTCATTTAAAAAAGCTGACAAAACAAAATAAACTACAGTGTGAAAATGCCTGGTTATTATGTAACCATCTTCTTCCTCATCTTGGGTTGGTGGGGATGCCTCCATCTGCCCTATATTTACAACCTCACTCTCCTCCTCCGTGTCTGCCCAAATCACGTTACGCTGCGAGGCAGCTGGATTCACAAGATTGTGCGAGATCACGCGAGAATTGCTACCGTGGTGGAAACGGTATTGACAAATCTCTACCGGTGGACACATTTCTATTATTGCATGGTATATACCGTCATATCGCCCACACCTAATATCAAACATGGCCATGATGTTCATCTGTGCAGCGTATTACATAAATGGATATCGTCTGCAATAGACCTGGTCTAATTTGCACATGGTTACATATTCAAAACATCAGTAGATGCTCTTTTGAAGTTAACCTGCACTCAGTGGCTTAAAGTTGATTAACGATATCATCACTATGCAGGTTGACAAGTTATATGTGCTACAGATACGTTTTACCAAAAAACTCATTTATTCTATCACCCCGTGTGTTCCAGGTATGTAAACGGATCTGGCTCGGCCTTTATGATGACAGAACTTCCTCAATACCAGACTTCAGAGAACCACAGAAGGTGAAGGAGTTCCTTCAAGAGAAATATGAGAAGAAGAGATGGTAAGTCAGTTTTACAAGCTGGCAGAGCAAAATATGAACAATCCTCTGGCAATGTGCGCTGCGCAGACATGTAGCTTTCCTTTGTTTTTTCTCTCTATCTGGCGTGGAATGTCTCACAGGCAGCTCATAGCAGTTAGCCTCGAGCGAACCACCCTTCTTTAAATGCACACAATGTAGGTCATTACAGTCAAGCTGCTTTATGTGCAAGATCTAATTAGTTCCATGGAGTTGTATGTTTTAATTTTGTTCAAATATGTATGAGGTTTAGCATAGTTTTTTACTGGTGCATTGTGTTGACTCATGAGAGCAATTATTGGAGACAAATAAAATGAATGGCAGGCAAACAAGTGCCTGTCATATTAATGCAAATTAGGGATTGGTCCTCAAAAGTAAATATTAACTTAGTGAGACTATTTGTTTATGCAGTTACACTGTTTCCATGCAAAACTGAGACGCATCATTAACACAAATGTAGTTGTTTTTCTGGATATTCATAGACTATGCACCTAATAGTCAACCATTAGATTATTACACCTATTAGTTTAGGTAGTAGTACTTCTGTCATCAGTGTTTAGACTCTGAAGTCTGACCAAAATGAGAGTGATGAGTGGTGCATGTCTCAACATGCCACCACTGCTGCAGACATTTCCACTCACATAGGCCATTCTCCTGTAACACATGGCCTGTCTGCTAGATCACATTTGCTCCCAAATAAACATTTCCTGTTATCACATTTGGACTTGCATAATGCTTGTTTTGCCAAAAGACTGACACAATTATTTTGATTGTCAGTTTATCTTAAATATAATTCTATTAGGGAATTTGCCAGTAGCATTTAGTGTAGTGTAATGTAATGTGAACTGTTTCCTAGGTACGTACCTCCTGAGCAGGCCAAGGCCGTGGCATCCGTCCATGCTTCCATCTCTGGCTCCTCCAACAGCAGCACCAGTAGCACCCCGGAGGTTAGACCACTCAAATCCCTGCTGGGGGAGTCGGCCCCCTCCCTACACCTCAACAAGAACACCCCACCTAATCAGGTGAGACCTATGTAGTGCAGGGCTGAAACGATTATTTTCTCGATTCATTGTTTGGTCTATAAAATGTCAGAAAAGAGTGAAAAATGCATCCAAGTTTCTCAAAGTCCAAGGTGATGACTTTAAATGTCTTGTTTTGTCAGACCAAAACCTAAAGATATACATTTTAATATGATGTAAAACAGATAAAGACAGGTAATCTCCATATTTGAGAGGCTGAAAACAGCATTTTCTGACATTTTTGCATGAGAAATACTTAAATGGTTAATCGAATATCAAAATAGATGCCGATTATTTTTCTGTCGATCGACTAATTGATTAGTCGACTAATCGTTGCAGCTCTAATGCAGTGCACATACACGTACACATGATCAATTTGTAATTGTTGACAGAAATTTTGGCTCATCCAAAAACACCTTTGACCAATCAAATTTGTAATCAGGTTTTGTTATCAATGATCAAATATACCCACTGGGATAGATTTTATCTTTCCATACTAATGCTTTAATATGAGCACATTGTAGACACAGAGTGACAGATATGCTGTCTGTCAAAATGCCTATTCCTTGTGTTCCTTAGTCTTTGTGTAAATGTTGTTCTAGGGCTCATATTACACATATTTATGCACACTGACCAGCACATACCTGCAGTTTTTTCAAATCCATCTCTCGTCTCCACCAGTCTCCAGTGGTGAGCCGTGGTCAAACCCATCAGCAGCAGTTCCATGACAAGAGGTTCGACCTCCTCAGTGACTTGGGTGGAGACATCTTTGCTGCCCCGCCCAACATGAATGCAGGCGCCAGCTCCAGTTTTGCTAACTTTGCACATTTCAACAGCCACACAAGTAAGGAACAGACAACTAACTGATTGAATGACTAACATAAAGCAGTAAAGGGATGCAGGAATTGAGCAATAACTCCAGTCACAATGAACACTAGACATCAGATAATGTTGTTAATGTTATTTAATAGACAGTTGAAGGCTGATTGATGTTGCATTCTAATCATCAGCTCTTATAAACTGTGGCAGGTGTTCGAGATCATGCAGATTCTGTTAAATGTCAGAAGCCGCGACCTCCATGATTGCAAAACATGCCATACATTATGGAATAGTACCGGAGGTGCTATGGACAGACACATCTCCATGGTTACTAATGCTTGTAACATAGAGTTATTAGTGTTTGCTTTCCATGGAGGATAATGTCCTCATGTCCCCCTGAAAGAGCCATCAAGTCTCACCCTTAATGCAGTGACTAAAGTGGCATTTCCACAGCATCTCCATGATTATCCCTCATACTTAGCACATAATCCATTGTATTTGCCTTGTCATCCATGCCTTTTGTCATGTTATTTCAACTCATCCATTGTTTTCCCTCTCATTGTGTTTTTTGTTCATCTGTCTGTCTGAACCTCATCCCGACACCATCTCAGCAGCACAGAATGCCAACGCAAATGCAGACTTTGCTAATTTTGATGCATTCGGGAGCACTGCCGGGTCAACAGGTGGTTTCCCCTCCGCACCCCAAGCCCAATTCCACCCCGCAAATACAGGTAGAGCAAGTTCCCTTCACTGGACAAATGGCACACATCCAAATCATGCTCTATATAGTGGTGCAGGAATGAGTCCTAAAACCTGAAAACGAGTTAGCATTTTAGCACTTCCGGTTCCCATGTCCTGAAGTCAATCGTTTTTTTTAATGGGTTTTTTAGTTAGATGTCTGAAATAAGGTCTGTGGTTAACACAAGCTGAAGAGATTTTAACGTTTTGTTCTACGATATAAAACATGTCAGTAAATATCCCACTCATGAATTTTGAAGCTTTTATGTGGCTAAATGAGACTACAAAACGTCATCACGCCGACTCGTCTGCCTTTCGAGCCTCATTGTATATACTCGCGCTCATTTGACCGTGCTGTAATTCATTTATGGTCTAACGTTAGCTTTTTAATTCTGGTGATCGCATTCACACTTCAAAAATCATAAGTGGTGTTCATTTGTGACGATTATCTTTGAACAAAACATGTAAGTATCATAAACGTTTGTTTGCCACAGAGATTATTTTCTGCAATAATCCAAAATCCAATAGAAAAATCCCCTTTTTGTTGAGGGAACCAGGGCGATGCTAACTTTCGGGTTGGCTTACAACAATACGTCATCCCTGCACCACTCCAAGTTTTCTGTCATGTCACCAATTTTGTTGCCATTTGTATTTTAACTGTTGTATGCATATCCTCTGCTTCCCAAACCTTTCCATATGTGCAGTCCATCCCATGTCAAATTTGAAAGACCTCTGTGCACCAGATGTTCGCATTACTTTCCAATATCCAAGTCCCAATGAAGTTTTTATAACCAAGAAATGAAGCAAAAGTTTGGTTTATAAATTAAAGATGCTAATACATATTTCTGTTTTCTAAAACAACAAGCAGTTCAGCAGCAGTTGAACATGTGATGTTATGTTTACACGGTATGTGCCTTAGACCAAAATATCAGAGGTCACAGAACATGTGCACGCTGTAGCCACACTGTATGTCCCTATATAGATTAGGGGTTTAAGATTAGGTTAAATATATGCAGCCCTGGATTTTGCACAGTGTTATTTAGTTGAATCTATGCCTGGCTCCTAAACCTGGCCTTCTATTTATGTATATTATGGTCTTAAAATATGTATAAGACCATATACTGGTGTACATACTGTCCTTGTCTTACCTGTGTTTGGTATTCTTTGCCCTTCATGCAGTAATACTGCGCATTTCATGCGAAACTACGAGTATTTGCTCAGCAGTAACTGGCTGACTGGCTTTTTACCTGAGCACTTTGCCTTCTCTCTCACGTACTCATAAAAAAACAGTGACTCTCATACGCAAACACACTTAAGCCTCCTCCCCTTAGTCTCAGGAAAATGTTGTGTACTACAGTGCCCTCTGCTGGAGGTCTACATTGATAGCTGTCTTCGTGTGGAGCTGCACAGTGATCTCTTTAGTATGCCTATGGCTTGATGGATAAAGCTCCCCTCTCTCTCGTGGCTTTGTAAGATAATCCCTTTTTCACAGACACTGACTCACCATGCTATCTGGCCTAAGCTGTCCATTCTGTCTCATGTGTTTTTCACCCTTTTGCTTCTGCAGCAGTTGATTTGCTTTGACTCCACGCTTTTTAATTTTTACCTCTGGTTTAGTTGACGTCTTTTTCTTTTGTGTCTCCGCCCTGTCTTACATCGCTCATTGCCCCATTTCTCCCTCCCTCTTTGATTTTTGGCTGCCAGCGTTCACTGTGCTCTCATCCAGCCGCAGTATGGGTGAGTTTGCCACTGCTCTGCCTCTCCAGGTTGCACACAGTAAGTCGCTCTCTCTCTCTGGGCTTGCCCTCTTAACAGCTTTCACCCTTTCCACCATCCAATGTGTAGTCACTCTGATCCTTCTCTCTCTGGATGTAATGTGTGTCTCACTGTCTTTTTTGTGTCTGTAACTCTGAATCACTGTCGACATCCTCACTGGTTAAAAAACGGGGATAATACGCTTTGATTTTTGCTTTCATTATTTATTGTGAACCACTGTGGAAAAAAGACCAAATGGAAGGGCATGAGAATGCAGTATAACAATGTAAAAATAAAAAAGGAACAGAAAGAGAATAAAAAAGAACAGACATTGATAAAAACAGATTAGAATCAGTCACCGTACTGTTTTTCTGAATCAGATCAGAATCAGAAATACTTTATTGATCCCTGCTGGGAAATTGGGATGTTACAGTTGCTCTCATATAAAATCATAAAGAAACAGAATGTAACTTGTAAATTATGTACATAATGCTACAATATATAACAATATATGTAGAGAAATATCAAGAAATAATAAAAATTATTAATAATGAATGAAAATATATGAAATATGTATAAACACATGCAATATATAACCACAGTGTAAATAAGTAAATAAAAAATGCTGAGAAGTGAGATCTATTAAATGTGTTGAATACAAATACCAGAATAGTATAAATAAGAATCAAACACGGTGGAATTATTGTGCAGTTTAACCAGTATTGCACATAAGAATAATAAGGAATTATGGGGTAGTAGCCTTTCCCTTTTGCAATATTGGAATCGCAAGAACACTGTGCTCTTAAGGTCTACTCCATCAGTTATTAATGATACGTAACTTAATAAACTTTCTGTAATCCAGTATGTTATGTGAGAAATAATAAAAAAAGAAACGTGATACCCAATGATTAATAGGAGTAGAGTTACTCCAGAAAATTGCATAAGCTTCTGGGTTTACTTGAAGAGCATCACTAGGAGAATGTTTAGGTGTTGGCTAATAAATACCAAGCGTGCCTGATATTCTCAAGCCTCAATTTCATGTAAACAACTTTAGTTCCTGAGAGGCTTGTAGACCACTGTTCAGAGAAGACTTAGGTCTGCTAATGGCAAATGCTTCTTTAATATTAAAGAGGTAGGATGCCCGAGTATTTACTTGAAGGACCTCTTAGAATTTTTTGGGCATTCTTCTTAAAAAAGTATTTACCATTCGCAAACCTTCTCTCAACAGTGGTCAGTTGCATGCAAGACTGTACCTGTCCCTGTGCTAAAGGTAGTTATACAACAGTAATCCATGGAATGCAGTTAAACCATTGGTTGAGCTTTAACTGGTGCTGGTTTCAGTGTCATTACTAAAAATTGCCTTGTCTCCCCTTCAGGATCACAAAGACGATGCTGTGCCCAAGCTCCGTTTTACCTCAGTCTACAAAATCTTTTGTTGTGCTGTGTTAAGTGTTAAATATTGTGATGCATCAGTCCTTTTTATTGCATTCCAAACAAATCAGTTCTCCCTAACGGGGTACTTAGTATGCTAGGGAAACTCATGATCGATCATAATATCTGCTCCGATTTTCATCTGCAAGCCTTCTTAGAGCGGGGAGTTCCTGAATTAGCATTGTTGTCAAACATATAGTGTGAAGCAAATACCTCCTAGGTATTTACAGTGGTAAAACTCTAAGCCGTTCTTGAATAAGCTTTGTTTCTGGAAGAAAAAAAAGGTGTACACTTCTGTTTTTTCTTTACTCTTAAAAAAACAATGACTAATGACCCTCGTAACAATCTTAGATCTGGTTGAAAGTGATGGCCCAGTAATGCCTACAGGGTGGTTGGCATACATTACATTTTGTCTGTAACTCCCTTGAGTCACAGTATGGTGCTGAACTCTGATGTAACCGAGCACAAGAAAGGTGCTGTTCTGCGCATCTTGTGCCTCTAACACAAATTTTATGCGTCCCTTAGGTTCATAGGCTAATGGAGAATCAGCATAGTGCAGTGATGCAGAGGACATGTTTTAGAAGTGTTGCTGTTGTTGATGTATCCTATAGATAATGAAGGTAACCCAGCCCCGGCCTGACTCCACCCCAACTCTACCCTCCATGCAGCTGCTTCTCTTCCTCTCCACCGTGTTAATGCTGTTAACTCAAAACCAACAATCGAGGTTCCCCTCATGACTTTTTAATCTCTCTCTTTCATGCAGGTAGCGCCTCAGGGGGACTAGCAAATGCCAATTTTGCAAATTTTGACAACTTCCCCAAATCGTGTAGTGCTGACTTTGGATCCTTCAGTCCCTCCTCCCAGAGTAACTCCACAGGAGCTGGCAGAGATGCTGTACAGAGTACTAGCCTCCCTGCTGATAGATACGCAGTCCTGGCTGACCTGGATAACGTGTTTAGCTCTGGCAAAACAGAGCAAGGTAAACTTCTCCTGCCTAGCGTGTTTCATAGATCTCAATGATAGGGATAGAGGTTGACCAAAAAACAGAAGTTGACACAAAGTCAGGCGTTATGAGTCTTCTTCCCAGTGCAGGGACAGACAAGTCTCTCTCAAAACAGGGCTGATTTACATTTTCTAGCAAACGTCTAATTCTGTATCACTTAGCCGAGGCTTGGATGTATTTTGAGATGGCAGTACCTTTTTTTTTTATATATAAATCAGCCCCCTGGCTTCAGTGCTGCTAAACCAGCCTGTATAAAGGCACAGCAAGTTTATTTATATAGCTCATTTCTGCAACAAGGCAATTCAAAGCGCTTTACATAAAACAAAAGCATTGAGACAAAGTGCAAAAGAAACGCATTATAAAAGGACATTACAATTTAAAAACAGTCATTAAAAATTCACGAGTATGGAAAATAAAAGACTAAAAGTTGCAGTGTAAGAAATTATTTAATAAAAGGCAGCGGCAAACAGAAAAATCTTGATTTTAAAGAACTGAGAGTTGCAGGGGACCTGCAGTTTTCTGGGAGTTTGTTCAGATTTTAAGGTGTATAAAAACTGAGTGCTGCTTCTCCATGTTTAGTTTTGACTCTGGGGACAGAAAGCAGACCTGTCCCAGATGACCCGAGAGGTCTGGATGTTTCATAATGTAGCAGAAGATCAGTAATGTATTGTATATGAAATATACATAACATATTGAAATACCTCTTTAATGTCACATGGTCAGAATTCTGGCACTCAATTATCTGTGAATTGTACTGGTACTAGTTTATTCTGCTCATATTACAAACTGTATTTATGTGCTAGAAAATGCAAATTTCCTAATGAACATTTATTCCCCATTATTTTGAATAGGTTGAATATGGCAGCTATCTCCGGACTTTTTGTTTGTGTCTTTGAAATTGAAATTTTCCTCCTAGATTGGTAGAGTTGAGTTGGAATGAACCTCTATCTGCTGTCGTGTGCTTCTGTTCCAGGAGGTGGTATTCCTGTTGGGGTGAGCTCAGCCGCTGCAGCAGCAGGAGTCGGTGGTTTGCCTCAGAAGCAGCCAGCAATGCGAGCAGGAGGGGACCGCTACGCTGCTCTAGCTGAGCTTGATACCGTCTTCGGCCCCTCAGTCCCTGCCGCCAGTGTTTACAACACCGGCACCTCACAAGGGTGAGACACTACAATAAACACAAAGATATTTACCTACTAACCTACAAACTTAGTGGTCTCTGGTCTTTTTTGCTGGCTTTCCTGATATGCTTATGTGTTGACTTTGTTTCATTGCAGGGGTGTGTTTGGCCCAGAGACTGGGATGTCAACAGCACAAGCACACCAAGCCCTGCCTGGCATGGCTCAAGGTTTTGGAGGTGAGTGAACCTACAAGCTGTTTTCTGATGGTTTGTGCAAATTGTTCTCCCAAACTGAAATCAGTAATGATTTAGAGAGTTTAAAGTAATGTTGGAAACAAGGGGCAATCTCGGGGCGAGTTAAGTGTACTATAGGTAATTATAGCTAGATTCAGTGGTGTGGATTTGGCAGTTGACAACTTTTGTACCCTCGTGGGAGTGGGGGAGATAATGTTGTGTCCTCCATGATTCAATGCTTTTGTTTTTAACATGTTTAGGTCGCACACTCTGTACTTGTTTGGTGACTTGATACCTCTCTCCAACAGGTCAGTCAACCAATCCGTTTGTAGCTGCTCCAGCAGCAGCTCCCACCAACCCGTTCCAGAGCAACGGCAGAACAGCACAGATGGCGGCGGCGGCAGCAGCAGCAGCAGGTGTGTATGTTTGTCTGTGTCTGAGTGGTATACTATATATGCTACACATTCACAATCAACTTATTAAGTAAGTGCAATAGTGCAGATTAAAATCCCTTTTTATGTGAAAAAAAAATACAGGTGTGATACATCCTCGTACAGTAAGTGTTTTATTTGTTAGATTTCCTTGCACACCCAAAGTGGCAACCTTTGCTCAGGCTGCCTCAGCAGTGAATAAGCCTCAGACCACACTACCAAACACAGAGGCAACTAATCAGGGAAATAAAAGATAGAATTATAACATAAAGAAGTGCTGAATACCAATTTTGTTTGCTGTGGAAATGGGCAGCAGGACTGTCGTTGCCATTTACTGGTGTGCGCAAGAGAGATGAAAGATAAAGCAAGGTGCAGAAAGTGAGATTCAGTTGTCTGTCTCATTGCTCTTGCCATGCTGGACAGACTTGATGAGGGTTCTTCATGGGCAGGGTTATCCTCCCACCTTTGGTAGGTTCCCTTGTGTTCTATGCTTTTCTTTTACTCTCCTGTGCCTTGCTCTTGCAGTGCCTTCTTGTTCTATTAGCAAATAAATATAATGTATTCTTTTATTGTGAGTAATAATGCCATGAGTATATCTTGCCCTCACGCCCTCTATTGGGTTTCTGTGAATTTATTGAATGGTTTTCTCAACATTTTCCTTTTATCAGTTGGCAAGAGACATAAACTGTCTTCTGCCTTTTTTTGGAAGACATTAAATTATTAAAACCAACTGTAATGTACGCAAATAATCATCTAGTTATACATTAGTTTGGTAATATCATAAAATGCTTAGTTAAATTAAAAACTATTGAGTCTTTAAGACTCAAGGCTTAACCTAGTTGGATTTGCTTGTGTATTCTATTCATTGTAACTCAAGTCATTGACTTTAGGCCCAGACACACCAAACCAACATCCAAGAACTAACAGCGATGAAGGCCAACGGTTGTGTCGCCTGTGTCTTACACATGGCAAAGACTACAGCCAAATGCAAACTGCCATGTACGTTCTGCTAGAGGAAATAATTCTCCACACCAGCAGGTGGCGGTAGTCTGTATTCGGCATTCAAAAAGGGAAACTGGAAGACCTCAGACGACAGATATACAAGCCACGTGGTTATGATACTTGCCTGAAACAAAGCCGCGTTTGACGACTATTTTCACACCACTCTCACTCACCACTTAGCTTTGTTGGAATGATCAGATGACATGATGATGAAAAATGAGAAGAGCCTTCTGTGTGTGCCTTCTTGACTTTAGTTGTTTGCTTGCTTTCCTCACTTCCGTTTCTCTTCTCGTGCACTGATTCAGCTGATTTCTCTAACCGACGGGCTCTGTTGCCGATTCGACATGCTGAATCAGCCAAAAAATCTCCGACACGGGCAGACTCGAGCCAACGGTGCAGGACACGCCGAAAAAAACTAGGGTGACAGACGCTCACTGACGGCCCCAAACTGTCTGACGGTCGACCGTTGGCTTGGTGTGTCAGGGCCTTTTTGTTTAATAGATATCTGATTGCTCAGTTGCCAGCTGGCTGTCTTACTAACCAATAGTTTGATTCCACTTGTTGAACTGTGGGAATGCTCCTGTGTGGTCATCAGAGGTCAGACACTGGTGCTGCACTTACTGCAAGTGTTAAAAGCCTCATGTCTGACTCTTGTTCTAACCTTTTTCCTAAGGCTTGTCTGGAGACAACCTTAATCATAATTTGCATGTGCGTCAACTGTACAAACACTGTGAGATGCTGAAGATCTCACAGATATATGGCAGCAGCATTATAAATTACGGACTCACCTGTGCAGTTATTCACCTGCTAAAGGACGGTGACCTACTGCATAGTGTAATTGACATATTTCTATTTCCTAATTTCGTTCTAGCAATGTGTCTTTTTTTTGTTTTCTTGTGGACTGTTCTATAATCCCTAGTTGTTCATCCTCACTCATTTAAGATCACTTCTAATATATTGCTTTCTAACAAACTGCTGATATTAACATCTTAGTATTTGCATTTCTATTTTTTTCTGCTGTGTGCCAGCTCCTGTGTAATTCCACATTTTATAGCCAAGTGTGTGTGTGTGCTGTAATATCTTGTCATAATGGGTGCAAGCCATTTTTAGGCCTGTTATTTTGTTGTATGTCTGTAGATGTTCTTGTATAGGCTTCTTTAACCAGCGGCTGTTCTGCTGTGTTGCAGCATCATTTGGCACCGGCTCCATGAGTATGCCGGCTGGATTTGGGAATACTGCAGCCTTCAACCTCCCCACCAGCTTTAGTGGAACCTTCCAGCAACCCTTTCCTGGCCAGGCTCCTTTCCCTCAGCCTCCTGCGTATCCCCAGCAACCCAACGGTGTGTGTCTCTCTGTGTGTAGATAATGTAGATGTGTAGACATATATGCTACAATATCTTTGCTAAAATTCAAGCTTGCATGTGCATCTGACTGACTGGTTGTTACATTAATGCACTTAATGTCAGTTTGGAGTCATGCTATTGTATTCAATTAGGTTTTCTCAATTGAACATGAGTGACGTTCTCTTCTAAATGACCAATTTGTGCCACGCGTTGTTACCGCATTGCCATTGCAACAAGCTAGTATGACATGGTTGGTACCAATGGATTTCTTAGGTTTCTCATGTACGTGTCTTTCAGGTGGAGGATTTGCAGCGTTTGGACAGGCCAAGCCTGTTGTGACTCCTTTCGGGCAGGCCATGGCTGGACAAATGGTCTCGAGTAACCCTTTCCTGGTCAGTAAGAGGGCTTGAGTTCTTGTAAAAGAAATATGTTTTATGCAGAAGAATGACGAGGCTTCGGTCCCATGAGCCAAGACTATTGTTGATAGAGATTAAGCTGTTATTCCTCCTTTTTAGTTCCGTTGAATAGACCCATTGATTACGTGATTATAAAAAAACACTAATGGGCTGGACATGATAATGCTATACAAATGGATTCGTGGACATGACGTTTGATGACTTAAGACTCGACTTGACAAAATAAAAAAAAGAACTGCAACTTGACTTGGATTTTAACACCAATGACTCGTGACTTCACTTGGACTTGAGCCTTTTGACTTGAAAATACTTGATACCTTCCCACAAGTCCAAAGTATGTTATTTAAAAAGTGTGTGCATGAAAACGATCAACTGCCCGGTTCCGCAGATGTTAGGTTTATTTACCTTTTGCAAGATCTTTTATTGATTTGTTTGGGAAGAGGATTTAAATTGAATTTCTATCATTAGTTGTTTATTGTTGAATCCCCGAAAAGTGGTGTTTTCTTTGAACTCTGAACTCTCTATTTTTTGGTGAACATCATTGGGACTTGCATTTGATTATTTTACACTTAACTCCCCAGATCCACTTTGTTTGAACTAATCCAACAGCATCCAATCAAGTTTGAGGAGAAAACCTTGAAGAACAAACATTACGTTACCGAGCGCCAGTTAGCGCCAGTTATTCTGTTGTTAAAACGGCATTACATTTGGTGAAGAGCGCATTATGACTTGTTTAGGACTCGAAACTCAAAGTTTAGGACTTGGGACTTGAGTGCGAAGACTTGAGACTTACATGTGACTTGTAAAACAATGTCTTGGTCTGACCTAAGTACTTATTCTGATCATGTGTTTGTGTATCCCCTTTTTCCTTCCAGGGTGCGGGTCCATCTGCACAATATCCAACAGGCGGCTCTTCAACGAATCCCTTCTTATAGCGATCCATCCAATCAGCTCCACTACAGGGTCAACAACTGGCGCGCTTGCACCTATTGCACTGTTTTGTTTCACAAGTAGCTTTAAACACAATGTTTGTAAGAATTTGTATTTTCTATCGCAGTTTGTCACGAATGGAACAAGGTGACAGACGAGTCGTGCTGATGCTGTTCATGGCTACAAAACAAAGTGATGGTGTGTGCAGAGGGAGAGGTTGATCCCCTCTTCTCTATTTAACCTGTGAACTGGCCTCTACTGAACCACAATGTATAATCAAACTGGCTGAAAACTTAAGTTATTGCATACAGTATATCCCATTCATTATGCTGCAATTCTGTACATATTAATTTTCTTTTAGGAAATTAGCGCTTTGTGCATATCAGTATTTGTATCTAACACACAAGATTTGTTAAGACAGAACTGTTGCTTGGAAAAGTTAATGGGTACTGCCACTTACTGTATTTGTGAAGAACCAAACTGTTTATTTGTGCAGGTTCCTTTTAAGGTAAACTGTTCTCACTAAAGATAAAATTGCCTATTCTGTTGGCGAGTGATGAAAAAAGTGACTGCTGCATCAAGGATGTGCAGGAGACTCGTGTCTCTGCCATCCCCTGTCCTGCTGACGGAGGCCCAGGTCATGAAGCTTCTGAACTACAGTCAGTCCGCAAGCGGGTAACAGGAATGGCTGACGAGCTGAAAACCACTTACATTGGGTATTAGAGAATTTTAAGTTAATGTGTAAATATATACAGTATATATATTAAAATGAATTTTAAGTAAGAAGAAATGACCAAACCATTCATTTATATTGATGTATGGAAAATCTTGTATATTTGTTTTGTATATATAAAGAAAAAGATTTATATTCATGGTGTTGCAGTCGGTAATTTGAAGTTTTTAATGGACACAGCGGGAACCAAAAGCACAAGTGATAATCTCAGCTGGTAGTATCAGAATCTGTGTTCGTCAGAGTCTGGAGGTTCATTTTTGTCTGAAGGGGTGGACTCTTTGTTGCTTCTCTGCGCTTTCCAAATGGTAAACAGTCCCCGAAGTGAGAAAACAACAGCGATGAGTGAGAAGTAGCTTGCGTTTATGATGAACTGCAAAAAAAGCATTTATAACAGTGATGGGAGGACATGTAAACACTTCTGCTACATCGACAGAAAACCTGACTGACATTTTCTGATCAGACTGCTCACCTGAGGAATGATGCTCAGGCCCAGTCCTCTGCTGTCAACCACAATAGCAGTGATGATCGTCTGCAGAACCAATGCTCCAAAGGTGTTTGCTCCAAAGACCAGTGCATATCTTTCCATTGACAGGTCGGCTGCAATCTGGAACCTGAGAGAAGTATTGTTGATTTAAATGCATTTTTTCCTGTTCTGCCTGCAATAAAATCAGTCTGAATTATGGTTAAAAAAAAAAAAAAAATCCTTACATGGCTATTGTTATCAGCATCATGTACAGGCTCTTGAAAATGACGTAACCAGTGTAGCAGACCCAGATGTTGCTGATGAAGGTCATGAGGAAGAGTGCAGCTGCTCCGAGTCCAGAGAAACCCCCCAGGGCCAGCTCTCCCCAGTGTTCCCATCTCACCTCAGTGTAGCCTACACCGTAGGCCGTAGCTGCACCTGCAAAACACATTGATTTAAGATTATTGTAGTAGAGATGACATATGAATGAGCACTAAGAAAATGGGTTTGACATCTATCCCCAAAGGCTGTCGAGTCATTTCCCTTTTGTAACAAAATATAAACTTTGAATATGGTATAATAGAAGCATTTTTTTTTCTTTCCTTGTCCATATTCTGCACTGGCAACTTTTATATGATGTTGCTTACTCAACAGGTTGGACGCTGCCTCCACGCCTCCATTGTAGATGCTGAAGTTCTGAGAAGGCTGCACATGCTCCCACAGCACCTGCCGGGACATTGCAGTGATCATTTAGGTCAGTGGTTCCCAACCTTTTTACTTACGGGACCCCTTTTCTATCACTGAGTAAACAGACAACCCCTGACTAAGTGATATATTTTATGGTTATTTCATATTATATTCAATTTATAACAATAACAGCACAGAACAACTAATAAATTGTACAATTGAACAAAATAGTGAACGCAATAACTGCAGGAAGTTCGTGTAAAACAAGATATTTGGATGTCTTTTGTACCGATTATTTCCTGTGAATGTTGCATCAGAGATGAATTTTCCTGTTAGTTTTAGGAACTTTTAATACAAATCTCTATTATATTTGTTTTTGTTTTTAATTTTAACAATCATAGGCTTCTTCTGTTTTTGACAAATTCAGTGTTTTCTTCTCCCTGACGCTTGGACACTGTTTGATCAGCTCTTTGTTTGTTTTAACTGCGTACTTTTTCTAATGCAGGACGAGGCTGTTTAACAGAGAGGGAAGGCTCTGTGGGTATAGCTTGTGTTCAGGTCTTCACAGTGTCCTCGTCCAGTGAGATTTATATCATATAATAATCCAAACTTTAAAAATAATAATTTATTTTAGTACTGTATATTTTTTTTAAAATGTTGTCTTACACCACTTAAAATCAAGAAGGCCTTGTGACCCCTGGTGAAGCTTTGGTGACCCCTAATGAGGGTTAGGTGTGAATACTAAAAATAGCCATGTTCGTTGTTTACGTTCATTATAATAATTTTGGAGGGAGACCTGAAGGGATGGACTGTCAGTGTTACCAACTTGCTGACTTTCTCACTAGATTTAGGGACTTTTGGAGTTTATGCTGCTATCTACTTTCATTGGAAAAGAGATGGCACCACTGGGCTGGGTTTTTCGGTTGGATATTTTTTTTTAAATCTAGCGTACTCTTGCTAGTTTCTTAAGATTACCAACCCTATCTTTAAAGTGATAACTTGATCTTATATGTGCAAATAAAGCAGGTGTGTAGCTTTCTAATATCAACTTTGTTTATGTTGCCTTGTGTTGTGCCTTCACAACTGACCTGCACATAGTTGACAGTCTGGTTATAGCCGCAGGTGGCCATTGCCCACCACACTGACCAGTAGAGCAGCTGTCTGGAGGAGTAGCAATGACGGAAGTCCCTCCACAGCTGGAGGATGACTTGGCTGCAGCTCTCTGCGCCAACCGACTTCCCAAGGTCCTCAGCCTTAGGCCCTTTCTCATCCAGTTCTACTCCTCCTGTTTCATCCTCTGTTTCTCCTTTCTCCACCTTCTCATCTCCCATTTCTTCCATTGCCCTGTTTGTGTGTTCTGTTGCATCCCCAGTCCAATCTACATGCCTCTTTATTCCCTTTGTTGCGGTTGTCTGTCCAGCATGTCTGCGGTGAAAGAACATGCTCTGCTGTGGCATTGGCAGAAGGAAGGACACGAGGACGGCGATGGCGGTAAGAACTAGAGTAAGCACCATGATGTTGTCGTAGGACATGAGGTCGAAGCTGACGAGCAGCTGGCCCAGCACAGAGCCCACTGTGTACCCCAGGAGCTGGACACTGCGGCTGTAAGAGGTGGCCTTCCGGTACCTCTTCAGATCCACCACACTGTAGTACACAAATTTAAAATGTCACGTCTGTCCCAACAATGCAAAATGTAAACCCCATTGCTCTGCCTTTTGAGCTACAGTGCATGACCTGTAGATGTAGGAGAAGTAGGCCACCTCGCTGGCTGTCACCATCCCGTAGACGAACTGCATGGCCTGCATTGCTGGAACACTTTTCAGCCAGAGTAGCAACGCTGTGGTGATGAAGAGGGAGACAGCCTGGAACACCACCACAGGCTTGTAACGCAGCCAGTCAGTCAGCAGGAACACCGGCACCAGCACAACTAGGTAAGAGTACGTCCACACTGGGAAAATTTGATTGCTAACCTGATGAGGACACAACACATATAATGTAATAAATGTTAAAGAGCTATTGACAGGATCTGTTTTTCCTCATAGCAATAAATCAAAGGCTTTATAAACGTGATTGGATTTTTACCACTCAGGCAGTAAAGATTGTATTCAACTCTTCAGTGTAATTCACCAACTTGGATTTTTTTTGTAATGATTTAACATGTAAGTGTAATTTTTGTAAGTACAAAAACGTTGTTACATTAAGCATTTAGGGTCTTGGTGTCAACGCCACACAACTGACTAGGCAAACTGAAATATTTTAGGCTACTGCTTTACATTATTATATATTTTTCGAAGGGGACATATTATGAAAAACTCCCTTTTTTAGTGCTTGTGCACACACAGTACATTTGGGTATCTGGAGAGCCAACCAACCCACAAACTGTGAAATAAGACGACCCAGTCCATTTTTTTTGTGAGCTGCCTAGATCAGAAAACATGTGACTCAACAAGCCATTCAGATTTAGCTCCCCTTCCTATGTCACATGCAGACTCATTAGAATACACCGCCCACCATCTGAGTATCTCCACCCACAACTTGAGAACTACTTTTGCAAAGGTGCACCATATTTTTCTCACAAGCCAATTAGAGCAGACTGGGCTTTTTTGGGAAGAGGTCTTAAAGATACAGGCGCTAAAACGGAGCGTTTCCAGATAGAGGGGGAATACAGGTATATTCAGACAGACAGTATGAGAAAAATAATGTGTTTTTTGAGCATTAAAGCATGTAAACATGTTCTAGTAGAAATCCAAAATACAATTATGAACCTGAAAACGAGCTTGATGTGTCCCCTTTAAGTCACTTGTTTTTATACCTGTTCTGTTGTCAGATTCTTGTCCGGTCCTGTCATGTATGGGATGAGGAAAGGCTCCATGGGTTTAACTGTGCTGAAGAATCCGTAAATACACAGCAGAGAAGTAGGATACCTCCAGTCTGTCCTCCATCTCTTCACTGCCTCCATCTTCTGCCGTTCTTCTACCTGTCTCAGGTGTGTGTTTGTATTATGTTCCTCTGTGTTTTACTCTTTCCGTCTTGCCTCCTTGTGGGAAACACATGTGTTTGTTGAGTGTCGAGCTGGTTTTGTCAATCAACAACCCGGTCAAAGAGCAGCACTACCCTGGTGACGGTCCAGCTCAAACCGAGATACACGTGTCACAGATTAAACAGGAAACCAAACAAATCTCAGGACTTTATATTTGATGTACTTCACTAATCAGTAATAATTGGAGCTTTATTGTGCTGTTTGGCTTGGTCAGTAGGTACTTGTAGAGATAACAAACTGTAGAGGTTATACTGAAAATAGCCATGAGGTCAGTCAGGTTCAGATTCAGGTGACTTTATTTGTACCCGTAGGTCGATTTGTTTTGCAGCAAAAATAGAGGATGGCATCCGTATTGACAATACAGTTCAGACAGTACATGTTCCACAGTTTGACCCTTAATGGTTGTGACTTCAGGTTTACAGGCATGTCTTCTAAAATCAAAGATCATATCTTTGGTTTTTGATATGTTAAAGGTCCCATATTATAAAAAAGTGAGATTTTCAAGTTTTTTTTATTATAAAGCAGGCTTTAGTCCTATATAAATACTGTGAAAGTATCGAAACACTCAATCCACAGGGAAATTCACACAGTCCGTATTCAGAAACTCTGTATTTGAAACAAGCCGTTAGGATTTCTGCCCATTCGTGATGTCACGAATATACAATATTTAGATCCTTGACACAATTTTAAACGTAAAACATTCTAAATGTGTCCCAGTTTATTCCTGGTTGCAGTGAATGTGAATGTCATCAGCTGACAAGAAGTACACATCGACCCAAGCTGTTGACTAGCAATGTTAGTGCAATTCTTTTACAATTCCATCAAAATGCGCTAAAACGGAGCGTTTCAGACAGAGGGTAAATACAGGTATATTCAGGTTGACAGTATGAGGAAAATAAAGTTTGTTTTTTTACATTAAAGCATGTAAACATGTTGTAGTAGAAACACAAAATACAAGTATGAACCTGAAAATGAGCATGATATGGGACCTTTAAGTTGCAGATATGATTTCTCACACCATTTGACAAAGTCATCAATTATAGGGCCATGGCTGCTTTCATTGCTCTGAAGCAGACTAACAATTACTCAGTCATCCGCATTCTTTAAAATAGTTGATTTTTAAAAGTGCTCTGACACATACTGTATTAGTGTAAGTGATATATAGCAAGGGTGAGAGCACGCACCCTTGTGGGGAGCCAGTTGAAGAGCACACTTTGTTTGATTAAAACCCATTGACTCTGGCTCTCTGTGTTCTGTTTGTTAAAAAGTCTAAAATCCAGCCCACAAGATTGTTACTTAAGTTAAAATGTTCTAAAAGCCTGTGGGTTAAAATGTTGGGGCATGATAACCATTTCCCTCCAGGTGTTTAAAAAGCAGGTGTGATTGTGGCACCCTCCACTCCTCTGTTAGGCCGATATGCGAAACTGCAGCGGATCAAATGCATGTTTGGTGTTTTTCTTAGTCGGCAACTAAGAGCCACTGTTGTATCTAGGGGCACCATTTTGGAGGCAATAAGAAGCTCAGTTTTACACTCATTACAGTAATACTGTTGAAGTATGATAATTTTATTCCCTATAAAAAAAATGGAACAATCATCTTCTCATTTAGTGTTGTGAAGACTTTGTTGACCTTTGGTCAGAAACGCTCAGAAGAGATCACCTCCACAGTGGACTCTGTGTGCTCAGGATTGCGTTGCTTTCTGCAGGCGGTGTAGGTCCCTCGAATCAGAAAGAGCACTGAGATGATGGCGTAGTAGCTGCCGTAGATGATGAACTGCAGAGAAAAGCCCTCAGTCATCCTCAACATTATCGTTTTAGTCATGCTATGGATCATCAAACCTGTCTGCATGCAACAGTGAATTATAACCACAAGGTGTCGCCCTCTCCTCACATTTTAGTGTTTGTTATCCAACAGAAATCTTACATTCTTGATTCAGAGTTGTTTTTTCACCCAGAGTTAGTGGGTGTTAAATCCCCTGTGTTCTGCTATTTAATTAAAGCAATAAATTAATACTTTGTACACACATACCTGTGTAACTACGTCCAGTCCCAATGCAGCTTCATCAACTACTATGACTGTTACGATGGTCTGCAGTGAAAGGGCTACAAAAGTGTTGATCCCAAAATTCAAGGCGTAGCACTCCATGGATAGGTTGGATGCAATCTGAAATCTAAAATACCAAAGCGCTTATAATTTCTGAATGTCACAGATATTTAGAAGCAATGCAAAATAGAGCTGAGGAAAGTAATCAACTTTTTTAATAGCCATTTAATAGTTTGGGTCACTTTTCAAGCAAAAGTGAGTGGCAAAAACTCACATTAACACTGTTGGAGATATTCTACAGTGAACTTACGTTGTGATGGTGATGAGAAGCATATAGCAGGACTTGAATATGACATAACCAGCATAGCATGCCCAGATACTGCTGGTGAGCGCCATCAGAAACACAGCACCTGACCCTACGGCTGAGAACAACCCCAATGCCAGCTCTCCCCACACGTCCCAGGACACCTTGATGTGGCCCACGGAGAAGGCCGCTGCAGCACCTGGCCCAGTGGAAGAGAAGGATGAAGTGATTAATCTGTGCATCCTTACTGTGATTCATTCATTAATCCTATAACAACATCATTTCTTTCCTTGAACAATGGCACAAACAGCAATGCGGCTTCTGAAACAAAACCTTATGCACACACATGCCTTTGCTGGCCTCCGCAGCACCTGCCTATTATGATGTACCACTTTCACCCGGCTCTTGGAATCAACTATCAGCAATAATCTGAGAATCCATTACCTCCTAACTCTATCTCCTTAATTGAAGCAATTACTCTTCTTCTTCTCATGCTGAGCCAGGTTGAGCATAAGCCAGCTGGACCACGATGCTGCTATTCCCTTTTTAAAATCAATACACATTTTCCATTTAATCAGGTATCCTGTATAACTAAGACTGGCATGGTTGTTTTCTTTTAATTGCAAGTTTTTATAGGTATATGGGCCATCAGACAAGGCAGCTTTTAATAACATTGTTACATTTTATTTCGCTCCATATAATGTGGTTGTGCTGCAGTCTTCTGCCCTCGCTTGTTAGATTACAGTGTCCAAAAGCAACTTTCACTCTCTGATTAAATGTGCTTGTGTACACATTATTCTTAGAAAACTCAAATCTTTAGTTTATGAGTGCTGAATCCTGTTTCCATAATACTGTTTTTGGAGGTTAATGTTTATTTAAAGCTGGTGATATTCTATATTCCCGTTGTCAAATAAAAAAGTATAAGAGGAATAAGCTCTATCAAGCCTCAGCTACACAGACAATACTTGTTAGTAGGATAATTTCATTGTTTATTTTGGCCTTTTCATGGGATTTGTTGACATTAAGCAAAATCTATAATATCACCAGATTTATGCTTTAACAACTGCACTTGATTCTGAATCAGACAGAAGTTTCTGATTGTCCTGGGTTTTTGGTTGTCGTCTGTTTCCTGTTTTATTTTGAAAGTCACTCTCCTCTTGTGTCATGCTTGGTTTTACTTCCTGAAATGAGAACCACAATTTTTTTTTTTTTGTGTCTTTTTCTTTCTGTATGGTTTTCTCTCTTGTACACACACATCTACATATAGTCTTACCTACAAGGGAGCATGCAGCCTCTACACCTCCATTGTAGATGGATGATGTGGTAGATGGTTCTATATGGTTCCACATTAGCTGGATGTAGTTGAAAACCTGCGCATAGCCAGCTGTGGCCAAAGCCCACCACAGAGACCAGTAGATTAAAGTCCTGCATGGTGGTCATAATTAAAACATATTATAATCATGATTGTAATTACAATATCCTACTATCTAAAAAAAGTACTACTATGAATACATTATAGAAATGCACCACATTGAGTAATCATATCATTTGTTCATTTGCTGCAATAAAATACATTCAACTATGATACAGGGCAGAATGTGTGTGCTCAGCAGATCTGTACATAAAGTGTAGTGTGTATTGATTAAAAAAACAAAACAGAAAGACAATGCCTGGAAGAATAGGACTCCCTGAAGCTTTGCCAAAGTAGATGGGCTGCAGAGGCCACATTTTCCCTGCTGCACCAGCCAGCACTGCCATTATGCTCCATCTTCTCTTTCCCTGAGCCAGCTTCATCCTTATCCACCTCTGGTTCCTCAGGCCCGTCTGCTCCCAGAGGCCCCTCCTGCTGGGACTGCAAGCCCACAGCTGATGCCTGTTTCCCTTTGAAGAACAGGCTCCTCTGGGGCATTGGCAACCAGAAGGAGACGAGAAAAGCCATGCTTACGATCCCCAGAGTGATGACATTGAGGTAGAAGTAATCCAATCCTGTTGATTAGAGTTCATACGTCATCGGCGCTTGCTCAAATTGCTAAAGTCTTTTTGAAATGGGAGATATTCATTATCTGTCTTGCAGAGTATGCTTCATCATAATGTGGAGAACATTTTTTTTTTAGCATTGTTTATATTTAGGCTTGAAAGCCTTACCTGCCAGAGATACCAGCAGTTGGCCCAGGGTGGCACCAAATGTATATCCAGCCAGCATGGCACTGCGCAGGTAACCAGTGGCTCTTTGGTAATTCTCAACTGGAATCACGGTGTAAATGTAGGAAAGGTAGGCCACCTCTGTGGAAGTCACTACAGCATAGTTGACCTGTTGTGGGGTGGAACAGTTTTAAAGAGATTGCAGCCTATGATTAAGCATCTTGTACCAGTAATGTGTAACATAATGCAGTCAATCTTTAGAAGTTTTTCTTAAGCAATATGCAACAATACTGAATTATGTCTGTTTACTTTTTTTTAATAAACTTGTATGTCAGGAAATGCAACACCAAGTGCTGCATCTTTGATTATTCTGAATAAAACTAAAGTGTTATGAAGAACATTATTACTACAGTCTTTTCAAACATATTTATAATGTTTTTTTCAGTGGACCTGAAGGAAGACCATAGCGGGCAGATCCGGGGCAAAGCAGAGCAGGACATAGTTGGTGACCAGGAAGAGCCCCTGTACCACAATGAGGGGCTTGTGCCTCAGGAAGTCACTCAGGAGGAAGACGGGGAAAAGGCAGGCCAGGTATGAGTACGTCCAGATAGGGAACAGGTAGTTGGTCACCTGTAGGGAACAATAATCTTGATCCAGACACAGTTTCTGCCTCTTCATGTCCATGGCATGTATCTCATTGTCAATCAAAACAAAGGAGTGGTTGTTCTCAGATAAGAGCTCCTAATAAGATATTTGATATATGCAGGCTTAGGAGTAACTATGTGTACATGTCTGTACATAGCAGTACAGTATGTATGTGTCTGCGAAGCTTACCACTTCTCCAGAGATGTTCTTGTGTGGTCCAATTAGATATGGTGTGAGGAAGGGCTCTGCTGGTCTGCAGTTAGCAAAAAACCCATAGAGTGACAGGACAGCGGTAGGATACGTCCAGCTGGTGGACTTCAGTGTGGTCAAACTGCTCATGCTTTTACCTCAGCAGAATTTCCCAGAGATCGTCTTTTGTTTTTCTTTCCAGGAGCACTTTCCTGAGCACCTTGTTCTATATTTGAAGTCTGACTACCTGGACTATCCCTTGGTTCATTAACTGTTCTTGCAACTATCAGTATGCATAGTAGCTAGAATATACACACATTGTCTAATCTTTATGATCTGCACGTGCCTTAGTCACAGTTTATGAGCAATAGACTTCAACCTGTTAGGAAACAGAAGAATAGCTGAGAGGTGATGGCAGTAGACTTTCTTCGGGCTTGGCCGACAGTACAATCCTTAAGTCAAACAAGACAGGAGACAATTTAACAGAGAGAAACCTATTATTGGGCAAAGGCAGGCAAAATTTGAGCCTGGGAATAAACTGACTCCCCTTCTGCAGAATAAGGGTATTTATTTATAAGAAGTTATTATTAAGTGATTAATCAGTTCTCTAACTGTATAAAAGTAAATTCAAGAGCATTTATATCAGCTCATTCACCATATAAAACCCAAACCCAAGTTAATGAGTTTGTATTCTATGAGTCTCCCAAAGCAGCTGGACTGACATTGACATGAGAAATATGTAGCAAAATAAAAAATAATTAAAATAAAAATATTTATTCCTCACTTACCTAATATAACCTGCATCACTGACTTACTAGCATAATGTGAAAATAAAGGTGCAGTAATATAAGATTGTAGCTTGGGTTATTTGTTTTACTCATATGTATATAGCAGACTTGTCATTCAAGTTCTGGGGTGATGTTTATGTTCGTACTGCGCATGCGCGGTGAGCGAGTCTGTCGTCACAGCAACGGTTTGTTGCTAGAGGATGTGAAGTTACATGACAACATGAAACTCAAGCGGTTCCTTCTCAGATATTATCCACCAGGTAATACCAATGATTTCATTTGACTTTAGTCCTTTTAAGGGAATATGCCACTGCCATAGAGGAATGTTTTCAACTTTGACAACTTGCTGTAACTGTAACTTTTCTGCTCTCAGGTATAATCTTGGAATATGAAAAAGGAGGATATTTGAGGACCAAATCAATCGACCTTTTGGATTTGACCCCAGAGTACGTGAGTTGTACCATACAGTAAAGATAAGATAAGATAAGATATACCTTTATTAGATGGTTAGATAGAGAGATAGACTTTATTGATCCTGAGGGAAATTCAAGTTTCCAGCATCACAGTTCCATAGTGCAAAACATGTTAGTAAAAAGGCAGTAAAAAAGTTAGTGGTGCAAAGAACAAAAAAAATATACCAGATATATAAATACAAGGAGATGAAGAAAACTGTTAAAACTGAATATAGTGCAAGGTAACAGCTGTGATACAGGACTAAGATCTAAAAAAAGTCTGAAAAAAAATTCTAAAAAAAAAAGATGTGAAAAATGTCTGAAAAAAAAGTCTAAAAAAAAAAGATGTGAAAAATGTCTGAAAAAAAGTCCGAAAAAATATCAGAAAAAAAGATTGAAAAAAAAGATCTGAAAAATGTCTGAAAAAAAAGTCTAAAAAAAAAAGATCTGAAAAACGTCTGAAAAAAGTCTGAAAAAATATCAGAAAAAAAAGTCTGAAAAAAAAGATCTGAAAAATGTCTGAAAAAAAAGTCTAAAAAAAAAGATCTAAAAAATGTCTGAAAAATGTCTGAAAAAAAGATGTTGAAAAAAGTCTGAAAAAAAAGTCTGAAAAAAGTCTGAAAAAATATCAGAAAAAAAAGATCTGAAAAATGTCTGAAAAAAAAGTCTAAAAAAAAAAGATCTGTAAAATGTCCGAAAAAAAAGATGTGAAAAATGTCTAAAAAAAAAAGATCTGAAAAATGTCTGAAACAAAAGTCTGAAAAAAAAGTCCGAAAAAAAGTCCGAAAAAATAGATCTGAAAAAAGTCTGAAAAAATGTCTGAAAAAATGTCTGAAAAAAAGATCTGAAAAAAGTCTAAAAAAATATCAGAAAAAAAAATCCCCCACCCCCCTCCCTAGAGAGGTGGATAGTCCCGCAGTGGGGACATTTGCAGTGTACAGCAACAAAAGATGCATCAGCTAACAGTAAAAAAAAAAAAAAAAAAAAGTACGAACCATTTAAATAGAAGGAAGTATAAACATAGGAGCAGTATGTACAATATTGACAATAAACAGACTGTTAACAAAATTGCACAAGTGGCAAATGATATTGCACAGGGAGAATGAAATGAAATTCCACCTGAAAATATCAGGTTATTGTCAGTATTTGGTGTGTAAGTGGTCTACTGGGAGCAGTTCTGGTTGTGGAGTCTGACAGCTGCAGGAAGGAAGGACCTGCAATATATTGTACTTAAATCAACAAGAGTAATGTTTTTTTCTATGCATATATCATATACATAAGAGCTGAGTGAATTTAATGTTGAGCTGTATTTAATCTCCAACAATGTCTCATTAATACATGTTTGTACCTAAAATTTGACGTAAGATTTACTGAAATGATTATCATTTTGTATTTAATTTATCAGGTTATCACTTTTTAAATTATCCTTATCAGGTGAGTTTAAGTCTAAAAATGTGTCAAAATTTGCATTTTCCACCATGCAGAGCAAACCCAGATGAGTTGCTGGTAGAAATCAGGCAATCGGAACCTCTGATCACAGAGTCCCGGGTTGATCAGGTCAAACAGCTGATCCTTCGACTTCAGCAGAAACAGGGCCAGCAGGACCACCACAGGTTCTGCTTCTTCAAGGTCAGACACCGGACTCATACTTACATTACTGGCCAATAATATATAAATCAACACAGTGCCATGACATCTAGATTCAATAAAGTAGCTCCAAGACATTCATTAATTTTCCATTAAAGTGTATTGATACCAGGACAGGTTGTAAAATGTATGTTTTTATAAAACAAAAGTAGAAAGCTTCGTCTTTTGTATCGGTAAAAACATTTAAGACGTGACAGGCAATGGTTATTATATATTTATAAAGCCCTTAAAGGCAACTTGCCTTCATACATCATGTCCTTAAATTGGTCCTATAGTCATTATTCGACTCGCTGAAGTGATAACGCTTGAAGTCCAGTGTGCAAACAGTAAATTTGGGGAAACTGCTTTTAGTGTTTGTGCTGCAAAAACTTGGAACAGTTTACAAAACACATTAGAACTTAACACAATTATACCTGTAGGTAATTTTAAATCCGTGATTACAAACTACTCTGCTCTTGAATATAACTGTTTTTAACAGTTTTCTGTTGTTGTCTGGCTGTTGTAATTTTGTTCTTGTGTGTATTTATTCTGTTTTATTTTACTCACAAATTCATTGAAAATAAGGGCATACCCTCAATGATTCCTCGAGATTTAAATAAAGGTTGAATGAATTTTTGGCACATATATTTTGCGTTAGATTAAGGGACTAAAATGAACACTGGTGGATTTTGACTTTTGGAAAGTTGTTCTACTCTATTACACACAGGCAGTTGAAAATATTTTGGATGATATTTTTGGCAACATAAACTAACTACAGCAGTCTATTAATTCCCAGATTTTTGCTCTTTGTGAATGTTATTTACATCCATGAAAAGTTAAGAGTTTTAAGTATTGAAATTAGCCAGTGCTCCAAAGAGGCACTAGAGAGCAGCAGTGGTTAGGTTACTAAATCTTAGAATTAGAAGCCAAGCAAGCATGTCAGCAGTCTAATAACATGATGACAACAGGTGCTTCATGAGTGTCTTAGTGTGTTAAGGAATACACCCAACATAATTGGTAAGAGTTCAGGGTTGATTAGGTGTCTGGAGGTCAGATGAATGTTTTCTGTCTGTGTCTAAAACTGGTAAGAGACTCTTGTTTTGCACAAGGAGAGAAAATCCTACCAGCACTGGTGGGCTGGGAGGAAGAGGTCTTCCCATTATATCAAAGTAATTATATATGGGTATTACATGGGTAACCTTAAAGATGAATGTAGTACATGACTATTTTACCTTGGAGGTTATATTTTCTAATCTTTTTCTGGTCTTTTTTTGGTAGGAGCTCAAGGCACACATACTGCCACTGACAAACATTGCCTTTGACAAATCCGGGTCAAGGTAGGTTTATGTGCACCACACAAAAGTCTGGCACTTTGGAGTTCAGGAAAAGCTACATATTCTTGTTGTATTTTTCTTAACTCTTCTTTCTAATACTCTGCAGGTTTATAACTGGGAGCTATGACAGGACATGCAGAGTTTGGGACACGGCCTCAGGCACGGAGCTGCACACGCTAGAGGGTCACAGAAACGTGGTGTATGCAGTCGCATTCAACAACCCCTACGGGTAATGAGCTGTTTCAGCAAAACTCTCATAGCACCTGAGACCACTGCTCTATTTGACTGTTTCTTTGCTTTATTTTATCTTTCTGAAACATAGAGACAAGATTGCCACCGCCTCATTTGATAAGACCTGCAAACTGTGGTGTGCTGAGACGGGCAAATGTTTTCATACCTTTCGCGGACACATGGCAGAAATAGTATGTATGACCATCTGTTTTAACTGGAAATCATTCAGTTAACTGTGTTTTTAGTCAATTGTTGCTTCATAGTCAGTGTTTATGCACATTTTCACACTGGCCAACTGAGCATTTAAATTGCAAAGTTTAATGGTTATACTGGTATTGTGTTCTAGTGCTTGGATAATAAATAAGTAAGCCAAATCCTTTCCTACCATGTACAACACTAGTAATTGTTAAAGAGAGTTTTGTATCGTGTAGGTGTGCCTGGCATTCAACCCTCAGAGTACGCTGGTGGCCACAGCCAGCATGGATGCCACTGCCAAGCTGTGGGATGTGGAGACTGGGGAGGAGGTGGCCACTCTGACTGTGAGTAATCTTTACTTACTATATCCCAATGCCTCTCTTACTCTTTTTTTCTAGTATCCAGGCTCACATCCATTCATTAATAATGCATTGATTAACTGTTCATTCACTTCAAGAGTAATTAGTCGTGAATTGAGTGTTGTTACCCCTGCTGATGGTCAGGGCCTTTTCTACACCACATATCCACCCATGATATGTAATTGCAACTCTTTAACAAGGCCACTGATAGCCCATTCTGAGGGGAGCATTGAGCTCTCTTTGATGTGCAGACTGCACGTGGGTCCGTGGTGTGACTGGTTGGTTGGTTGGCTCTGTCTCAGTGAGAAGTAGCTCTCTCTGTTCTGTTAGTACTTCACACCACAAACAATCCATCATGCTGACAGCAGTCAATTGAGCATATAATCTTAAGCGCGTGCTCATCATTATTTATATATTTCAAGAGTTTAAGAATCTACCTTTTAAGGGTTTAGTCTGTATGTTTATTTGAATAAATAATGTGTGTTTGATGTGCAATTCCATCCATAGAGGGAGAGAAAGAGAAGTACCTTTTTATAAGAGAAAATAATTTAACCAGTGAGGGATAATGCTCTCTTTTTCCATTTCATCCAGGGTCACACTGCGGAGGTCCTCTCTCTGTGCTTTAACACAGTGGGAAATCAGCTCGTCACTGGCTCCTTTGACCACACTGTTGCTATATGGGATGTTGCTTCAGGAAGGTCAGTCATCATCATTGTTATCGCAATGTATTCATGGATTTCTGCATGTGTGTCATAATCTATACTGTACGGTACATGCATAACACTTATAGATTCTGCACACTTGAGTGCACAACTGAATCATTGCTGCCTTTTCTGTTTTTTTTGCAGACGTGTCCACACTCTGATTGGTCACAGGGGGGAAATCAGCAATGTTCAGTTTAACTGGGATTGCTCACTCATCGTCTCAGGCTCCATGGACAAAACCTGCAAGGTGAGCCCAAAGACTTAAAAATTGTGTTTGTGCATGTGTGTTTTATTTAACTCTTCCAAGTACAATTATTTTGCCAAAAAGTATCTTTCAGACTGGAATTATATTAGCTATAGTTTGTTCATTTAACAATTTAAACTTTTGCAAAACAAGGTATGTGAGATGGATTGCTCTTGTCATTCATATTCACCCTCCTCCATTTCCCACTCTCCGTCTCTCCCCAACTCCGGTCTCCATCATTTAAAAGGAGAAAAATTGAATCCTAATATCTTAATTATGCCAAGATGAGTCATGCTCTGGTGAATTATCACCCTCACGGTATTCCTCTAGGAGATAGTTAAAGTAATGCCACTTAATACAGCTGCATGCAAGCATATTTTATGTGACTGTGTATGTGTTAACATGTATGTGTCCTAGTTTTTGTGCTTATTTGTTTCCTGCCTGTGTTTATGTGTAATTATGTCACTGAGGGTTATGTGTTATGTATTTGCAGTTGTGGGAGGCAGTCAGTGGGAAGTGTGTGGCCACCCTAGTTGGACACAAGGAAGAGGTGCTGGATGTGTGTTTTGATTTAAGTGGACAGCTCATTGCAACTGCCTCTGCTGATGGTGAGACTAACAATTAATTTACTAAAAGTTTACATTACTAGTAAAGTTATACTCGTATAGTAGTGTATGTATATATATATATATATATAAAATTGCAAAAATGTAATTAAATTTTTTCTACTGCCATGCATCCTCCATATTTCTACCTGTTGTGTACATGCTGGTTTACTGAGGCCTAAATGCAACAAAATCCATATTTTGAAATGTAAAAAAAGTAGAGTACACTAACAACCCTGCCCATCCCTGTCTTCCGCCAGGTACAGCGCGAGTGTTCAGTGCAACCACACATCAGTGTCTCGTGACCCTAGCAGGCCATGATGGAGAGATTTCCAAGGTAAGTCACTGGACCCATAATAGTTTCTGTCTGTGAACGTTATTTAACGTCACCATAGAAAGCCAAAGTCTCACCCCATTTGCGACTAGCTTTTGTTTCACTACACTTCGTACTCTGCAACTATGAATATATCCCATAGGATTAGTACGAGTGTGTCTCTCTAAGGCTTTAGCTTTATAAAGGAAACAGCATTGGCCACATTTACTTCTTGTCAATCTTTGATATTAACAAACATGGCAACAGGAAATACAATTTTACCCATTATTAGAACATTATCTCACTGGCCTTTTTGGGATTAAGTATTAATATAATGGGCCATGGGGCACAACCACAAGTTTGTGAATGCACCAGGCAACTAGCAGCTCTGAATGGGTGATTTTTGTGTAACTCTGTGTCTAGCTACAGCTCTCCTGGCCAGTGCTGTTAATAGGATATTAAGTTGCCTTGTTAACATGGGATAACGCATGATGCTGACGTAGAGGGGCAAGAGTTCAGGCTTCAGACTGTTTTCTCTACTCTGCAAGTAGGACATAGGACTGTAGTGATGCTTCTGTTGATATGACTAATAGAATCTCTAGCTTCTAATCCAGATGTTTTCTAGGTAGCTCTTTATGAGAAAGTACAAATACCCCCTGTCATCTCTGACCATAAGTTAGCATGGTCTGATCTTGCACCCATGCCATCACATGTAATCACACATCCTCAAAAAATAACTTTTACCCTGGTATAACATTGCCTGGCATTAGCTGAGTCAAACAAACTAATGCTCTGGCATGAGGTGTGTTTGTTTTTTTTATACACTATATTGACCTTGCAATTTAATGGGAGCGATTTTACCCATGTACCATTTTCCAGATGCTATGCTCTGCATGAGTTTGTGCGTCCTGCAGGTTCTGGCTCAGAGCCTTTCGATGTATGAGTTGCTTAGAAGTTACCTCTGTTTACTGAAACATCATGCAGTCAGTAATAAGTAGGGATAGAGGATCATTCCAGAGGATTATGACACTAATCTCTCCCTAACAGGACACCTCTCCCCCTCCCTTCCATGCTTCTTAACCATGAACAGGTTTTTTATGCCTCTGCGCCAGCCTTGGCCAGAGGCATTATGTTGTCGGATTGTCCGTCCGTCCGTCCGTCCGTCCGTCCGTCCGTCCGTCCGTCCGTCCGTCCGTCCGTCCGTCCGTCCCATTCTCGTGAAAGAGATATCTCAGGAACCCTTGAAGGGAATTTCTTCAAATTTGGCATAAACATATTATTCAATGACCATGATTTATTTTATGACATACCGTATGAGCTTTTAATGACATAACACATAACATACTATACTATTTTTTTTTCGACATTTTCATGACTTTCCGACATGCTATACTATGACTTTTTCTCGGGACTTTTTTCAACATACTATGGCTTTTTTTCATGACATTTTCGACATACTATACACGACTTTTTTCGGGACTTTTTTCGACATACTTTACTATGACTTTCCGAAATGCTATACTGTGACTTTTTTTCATGACTTTTTTCGACATGCTATACCATGACTTTTTTTTCATGACTTTTTCAACATGCTATACTTTGACTTTTTTTCAACATAATATACCATGACTTTTTTCGACATACTATACTATGACTTTTCGACATTGTATACTATGACTTTTTTTCATGTTTTTTTTTTTACATAATTTACTCTGACTTTTTTCGACATACTATACATGACTTTTTTTCCTGACTTTTTTCGACATACTATACTATGACTTTTTTCGACATACTTTACAATTACTTTTTTTCATTACTTTTTCAACATGCTATACTATGACTTTTTTTCGTGACATTTTTCGACATACTATACTATGACTTTTTTTCACGACTTTTTTCGACATACTATACTATGATTTTTTTCACGACTTTTTTTTACATACTTTAGTATAGAATGTCGGAAAAAGTCACGAAAAAAAGTAATAGTATAGTATGTCGAAAAAAGTCATTGTTTAGTATGTCAAAAAAAGTCATGAAAAAAGGTCATAGTATAGCATGTCGAAAAGTCATGGTAAAGTATGTGGAAAAAAGTCACGAAAAAAAGTCTTGAAAAAAGTCATAGTATAGAATGTCGAAAATAGTCATTAAAAAAAGTAATAATATAGTACGTGGAAAAAAGTCATTAAAAAAAGTGATGGTAAAGTATGTCGAAAAAAGTCATAGTATAGAATGTCGAAAATAGTCATTAAAAAAAGTAATAATATAGTATGTGGAAAAAAGTCATGGTAAAGTATGTGGAAAAAAGTCATTAAAAAAAGTCATAGTATATATGTCGAAAAAAAAAATAGTAAAGCATGTCGAAAAAAGTCATGAAAAAAAGTCATAGTATAGTATTTCGAAAAAGTCTTAGTATGCTACTATGATTTTTTTACGATATACTATACTATACTATGACTTCGTCATGATTTTGTTTTACAACATACTATTCTATGACTTTTATCTTTATTTTTTGACTACAGTATTCTATGACTTTTTTTTTTTACACAGTATTCTAAGAATTTCTTGATTTTTTTTAACGACATACTATACTATGACTCTTTTATAACATAATATACTTTGACTTTTTATGATTTTGTTAAAAAAAATGTTTCCAAATGTTTTCTCTATGCTTTGTTTTTGCACTTAACACAGACTAGAATGACATGTTCGCACAGAAGATTTTTCATAATCCAAATGCCACATTGTTGAGCACAGTACAGTGCTTCAACGCTGAAGGGAAAGAAACAAGATGGCTGAGTAACTGGCACTTTTTAGGGCATGGTAGAAAGTTATTTTTGGTCCTTAAATTTTTACCGTGAAGTTAAAATTGCCAATGAGACCATTCTAATACGATTTAATTCTTAATTTAGAGATTTGATTAAGAAGATGACTCAAATGTCTAAAACAGAATCAACAGTTCTCAACAGAAAATTTAAAAAGGATAATGACTCCTTGAGGCAGTTGTACCAAAGAACATACAACAAAATCAAGCAGCTTTAGTAGGTATGCTGACAACTTTGAGTGTACATCATTTTGTAACTTTTGCAGTGTTAACCCACTATTTAGGAAATGAGGTTAGAATTAGTATGCAGTCTAGAATTGGGACACAGCTTTAGTCTTGTTTATTTATACCTCTTTCCTGATGTTTTTTTCTCTCTCTCCTCTCCGTCCATTTAAACAGTTTTCTTTCCATTTCTGTTCCTGTCACAGCTTCCACTTTCATCTTCTTCCTCCGGTCTTCTATCTTTGTCAGCTCCTTCTTTAGTCATTTTCCATTTCCTGTCTAGGGTCACTCCTTTGTGCTCAGTTTAGAGTTTTAATAAAAACATACTTTACTTTCATGGCCATCTAGAGCCAGCTCCATTTAATCATCTCTTCTTTTACCTCACTATGGGGATAGAAACCCATTCAGGGAACTGTAAACTCTGGCTCTAACACAATCAGCTTCAGCCATGATTTCCATAATACTCTATTGGAAAAAACTAAGTACTGCCACTGGTGCCTTTACCCTCCTTAAGTATTTAAAGTTGAATGACCTCTGTGGAATAATGTTGCTGATGTGGTAAAAGTGTTCTAAACTCACTCACTTTCCCCTCCCTCTTTGTCATTTCAACCACTTCTGGCATAATCTCTTATTCAGCACTCTCTATCGCTCATGTATCACACACCCACACACATACCTCTGAAGAAGACTAACTCTCCTTCCTCTCTTGGTAGATCTGTTTCAGCCCCCAAGGCAGCAGGATCCTGACTGCCAGCTCAGACAAGACAGCTCGTCTGTGGGATGTTCAGTCTGGAGTCTGTCTACAAGTCCTGGAGGGGCACACCGACGAGATCTTCTCCTGCGTCTTCAACTATGAGGGGGACACAATCATTACAGGTATACACTCACACACACATCTGTCAATCACTTACTGTTAAAACGTACCTTTGAGCAGCAAATAAACTGCTTCTCGCCCGCCGTCACAAATGCTTACACATTTTAGATGAAAAGCGTGCAGCTGTGTCTTTCTGTGCAAAACCCCCTGTTCTTGTTTGTGCTCTCCTTCAGGCAGCAAGGATAACACATGCCGGATCTGGTACTGACCCTTCAGAGGTTCAGACGGGCAGATACATGGACACAACATTCAGTTCACCAAGTATATCACTGTAAATCTAGTCACATTGAGGTAAAAACTTTGTATGCTTGGACAAAGCACAAGACCACAACTTCTCATCTAATACTTGGCTAGACCGTAGGTAAGCATATTTCCCAAAATAGCGGACTAGTTCTTTGAAGCTTGTTGTTGAACAGGCTTTGTAAAGATAACTGGTTCTAAATTAAGCTGTGTAGAGACTTTTAGCAAGTGTGACCTAACCTAAATTAGGGGGCAGCTGGCTGGAGGGACATCGCCTGAAAGTCATTTCCAGTAAATATCACAATATAAAAGTGTGTTTTCTGTTTAAAAAGTACACAAGTCAGAAGATAGCAAGTACTACTCACCCATCTTTTAAGTGGTTACGTCTCCATTGTTGATTGTTGTTGACGTAGCGTAATGCGTGCCGTTAGGACACGGTGTCACTCTCTCTGCCGCTGAGTTCTCTGCCATCATTACGGCTGTTGTTGAATTATTCCTCGTTCAGCTTGACCTAACGTTATATTTCATTTTCAATTAATGATAGTGTGACTCCAGTCATGCGGTGCATTAAGTGTGCGGGGGACAGACAGCCGTGGTAGTGCTGCTGTTGTTTTTTACAATTGGAATATATTTTCAAATTCAGAATATTTCACACTCGTAGAACTAGACTCGGCTATCTGAGCTGTAAACATCCCACATTTTTATGTTTTATTGTATTCATACATGATCATTACTGTAAATGTTGCCTATGTTTCATCTTCCTGAGCCCATTATCAGCTAACCTTCTGATATTTCTGTTCCCACTGCCTTGTAAGTCTCTATGATGTGTACTACGCAATATTTTCTGAAAGCACAATATTACAGTATGATGAGTGTTTATTCAGTAGCTTCAAGATCATACGGCTGTTGGTTTAATGTCATACTGATGTGGATAAATGTGCTTCTGAAGTGTTCAGTTCTGCTGAATGTTACGAACGATCAAGACTGCTTGTATTTCACATCACAGAAATTTATTGATGTCAAAAGATAAATACATTCAGTTCTACCGTGACAGAGTTTACAGCTGAATTGTGTGCTTGTTTTCCCGATGCTGATGTAACATTATAGTACCACTAAGTAGAGAAATAAACAGACCAAATCCACATACAAATTCAACATTACAAACCTTACTCTGTCTTCCTGACATAGTAAAAGCTAAAGAGAGCAGTCCACTACTCAAGGTGCAGCAGTTCCAAATCTACAGTATATACAGTACAGCTATCCAAAATAATCAGTTCTCAAGTAACATGAACAAGATAACTTACTTACTTAGAACTCAAGGTCAAGGTCACAACAGAGGTGGTATGTTGGCCGATGAACACGACAAAGAAATGGGCATTTTGCTTACTTTAAGCAAATGTGTACTTCTAAGTGGCTATCAGAAGAAAGTGAAAGAGCTTTTTGTGGGCTTACATTTCAACAGCCTCTTTTACAAAGTAGTTTTGATACAAAAGGTTTGAGCATGTCGAGTTGTGGGGATGATTTAACCTGATTTTCCTATCTCCTATTGGTACTTTGCTTCATGTATGTTCATTTGGAATAAATAAACATTTGGTTGTGAGAATCTGTAAATATATATATATATAATCTGGAGCAGTTAAAACCTGCTGACTATAATCTCTTGAATGCTAGTCCATCCCCATCAGGAATGTCCAACCCGTATACCTACAGTTTGCTCTGTTTGTCTCACTAGAGAGGTGAATCTGAAAACAAAAACATGCTTGTATTAAAGGGAGACTGGTCCATTCATGGCTGCTAATAGATAAAAAAAACAAAAACTTCCATGGACAGATTGAGGTGGATGAATTTCTCAAGTATGCTGATCGCGTTGTGCTTGCAGTGGCAGACACTTGGTGTGATGAGACAGGATTGGGCAAACAGTTAGGAACATGTTATAAGTGTGAGCGAATGAGTGTCTTTTTTGTTTGCAGTATGAGGAAAGTACAGGACCCTATAGGGTCTGCAACAGCCAATCAAAAAGGCTGGACAAAGACCGGCCCTCCTCTTCCTCTTTCTCATGTAGCTTACAGAACTGGACCACAGCGCTGAACAAGTCCGCAATCCGCCACGCCTTCTGAGACATCAGGTGAACCACCCTCTGGAACTGAGGGAAGACAATGAATCCAACATGTACAATATGAATAAATTTCTGCAAATAAAAATCCCAATATGTAATACAGGGTATATGCAAGAATCCTGAAATTAAATCTAATGCATTTTAAGACCTCATTTAACCGTTTACATCAGCGACACAATTTAACTTACGTTTACTGTAAATTGATTGTAAGATAGCACAACAAAACCGTCTTAGTTTGTGATAAATGTCACAGTATAGTCTGTCATTATAGTATGCGGCAAAAATGTCATAGTAGCTATAGTGTATCATAGAAGGTTATAGTATATCATATGAAAATGTCATAAAAACATATAGTGTGTCAGTCCGTATCATAAAAACAGTAATAGTACAGTAAACCATTAAAATATCATCAAGTCATGATATAATATGTCATAATAGGTCATAAAGTCATAGTATAATATATCATAGAATATGATAAAAATGTCACGGTATAGTATGTCATAAGAAAGTCAAAACGTCATAGTATAGTATGTCATAAGAATAAGCTCATGACCTCAGTATCTCTAAAATCCCGTCTACAGCCCTGCAACAGGGTTATAATAATCAAATAAAACTATACAATCTGTAACATTTGAGTGATAAATGAGTCCCCTGCTCTCATGTGTTTGAGTTGAAAGCTGTGCCTACCTTGGCAACCCTCTTCTCTTTGGACTTCCTGAAGTAGAGAGCAGGGAGGCCCAGCTCGGAGGCAGCGATCCACTGCAGGGCCACTCTCAGCTCCGAGTCCACGCACTCAGGCTCAAGGTCGCAGTTCACCACCAACAGCACCCTGAGGTTGCTACTGCCGCCTGCTGTCCTCTCTGAAAAATAAAAAGGAGACATGAATGCACTATTGTTTTTGTGTTTTTCTTGTGTAGAATAAAGGGACTACAACTGCATTTCATTGTGCAACCCAGTGATGTACAATGACAGTAAATGAACCTTGATATTGTAGTGGGAGGGCGTCCCTACATAACACACCTTCAATGATAACTGTGTTGTCTACACCACCAAAGCACTGTATTAATGCACAGACATTTCAATCTTTTATACGTGCTTGGACATCAAAAGCCAACGTGCCAAACCTTTGCATGTGATCATACGGCCCCAGGTTCATAAAATAGAAATATCCTGGGCTCAGTTTTGCTTCGAGATAATCTTTGTTTGAGTGTAAGACATTAAACAAAGATGAACTTTGTGTTGAGACACTTCTGGAACTACGGGCCCTTTTTCAATTATTGATGACCATCTTTAATTCAGAGCGGAGAATCGCCTCTATTCAAACACATCCATTTGAGGGATTAATCACAGACCCAAGTCCCTTAATAGCGCTACTTTAGTAGGGAGATGTTCAAGCTGACGAAGGAGGTGAATAATTAAGAAATTGATAACTTTGAGATGACATGAGAAGCCATCACTACACTTACCAAAGACATTTTCCTTTGTTCCTGCTAGACGTCCTTTCTCTGTCTCCTCACTGTGAGAAATAAAAAATACCAATTTAAAGTTACAGGAACATACAGTATCACTTTAATAGTTCAACATTTTGGGAGCTTATTCACTTTCTTGCCAAAAGTTAGAGAAAATCGATACCACTCTTATGTCTGCAGGGTAAATACGAAACTACCGCCAACAGCTGGAAACCGAGGGAAACACCTAGCCTGCCTGTCCGAAGATTAAAAAATATCTGCCAACCAGCACCTCTAACGCTCACCAATTAACACGTTATATCTTGTTTTTTTAATCCGTACAAAAAACGAAATGTAAAAATGTAAACCCACATTATGGGTTTATGGAGCAAAAACACTTATGAGCATTTTTTCCAAAATGTCTATTGCTATTTACTAGGGCTGTTAATCGACTAAAATATTTAATTGTGATTAATCGCGTGATTGTCCATAGTTAATCACACATTTTGTATCTGTTCAAAATGTACCTTAAAGGAAGATTTGTCAAGTATTTAATACTCTTATCAACATGAGAATGGGCAAATATGCTGCTTTATGCAAATGTATGCATATATTTATTATTTGAAATCAATTAACAACACAAAACAATGACAAATATTGTCCAGAAACCCTCACAGGTACTGCATTTAGCATTACAAATATGCTGAAATCATAACATGGCAAACTCAAACCCAACAGTCAGTGTGTCAGTGTGCTGGCTTGACTATGACTTGCCCCAAACTGCATGTGATTATCATAAAGTGGGCACGTCTGTAAAGGGGAGACTCGTGGGTTCCCATAGAACCCATTTACATTCACACATCTTGAGGTCAGAGGTCAAGGGACCCCTTTGAAAATGGCTATGCCAGTTTTTCCTCGCCAAAATTTTGTGCAAGTTTGGTGCGATATTTAGCCTCCTTCATGACAAGCTAGTATGACCAATGGATTCCTCAGGTTTTCTAGTTTCATATGATGCCAGTATCTTCACTCTAGCTGAAAACTGAGCCTGCTACAACCTAAAAATCACAAGTCTATTAAAACAGAACATTATTATCTGTGCCAGAATGACGGAATATGTAATTAGCTAGATGTCATGTGTATGAGTGTTAGTCCAGCAGCTCGTTACAGTCACATGACACCTGACCGCTGTGCTCTAGGTGAGGAAATGAGAAAAAGCAATATACCTTCTACAGACTTTCTGACATAATAGAAAAAAATGTCATTATAGGGCATCAGAGAGACATTAATGAGAAATATTTCAGCTCCGGCCCGTGACAGTGACAGTTACCTGATTACTGTGATCTGAGTGGGCACGTCAGAAAAAGCATCCAGGTCTGCCAGGCCTAGGCTGGACGCGCTGCTGGTTCCGTTCCTGTTAACCAATAGAAAAAACAACAGACAGCGTCACTCGCATGTTATCTCAAGACGTCCGACATGATCACTGACTTGTGAAGAGAACAATAACCAGGCGCAGCGATGCAGATCATGTTGTTCATTAGCTTGTGATTAACATATAAATAGCAGCTGCAGCGGAATCAGACGCTCAAGGTGGGAGAGCTGGTGATTTTAGTCCAGCAGCAAGCCTGTCTGAATATGAGGATGAGGAGATTTGGAGGTAGTTTAGGCGGGTAGGGTGGACGGGCAGGGCTGGCAGCCGTGCCCTTGTGTGTCACAACATGGATCGGGGGATGAGGTGAAGTTAAAGTAAGCAGGTAGATGGAAAGGTTGCAAGGAGCAGCGAGTGTTATGGTGGTGCAGACAACTACTAACTAAGGTTAATTAAGCAAAAAGCAAGTATCTCATATCAGGGCTTCTCAAAGTCTGGACCGAACAGAAAGTCAATCCGGACCCGGCCCATACCTTGTGTTATGAATACAATATGCTATGAAGTGTAGCGTTTTCTAAATACATTTTCTATTGGTCAATAAATTGTTAGTGACATTCAATATACAGTGTAGCTGGAGGTCATTCACAGCGATCCTGTCACCAGATGAATGTGGTTTTAATGTGGCTTACGCATGACAAGCCGTTTTAACATTCAAAAGCTAAGTTTGACTATCCGGTGTGAACATTAGAGATATCCACAACTGCATTTTTGACTAGTCGTAATTACATTGTGAATAGTTCGGTAAAGTTGTAAAGATATTCACAGATTCAAACTTCTGGGATCAATAACTCATAAGCGAAATATTGTTAAAACACAAACGACGGCTCTTTCTAACCGTAGTCAGGTAGACAACGAGCTACTACCTCATTTTAATCAAAACGAGCCGCGCTCCGAGCTGTTCACATAACATTAATTATCATATCATATCTAAATTACGACTAATCATAATTCAGTTGTGGATATCCGCGATGTGAACTGCGGATATCCGCAACTGAATTGTGGATATTTGTAATGACAAGCCCCCATACACATGAATGGCAAAAGTAGTTTGAATTGTACTAGTCAAAATGTAATTACGGATATGTAAAATTAGAGTTTTGCCTAGTCAAAATAGAATTAGGGATATCTTGAATTTGAGTTTTGACTGGGCAAAATGACGTTGCAGATATCTTTAATGAATATCCTGTCTAGCTATTAAATGTTAAAACAGCTTGCCATACTTACATTACACTGGAGAATTTGCTATCAGCTCCTAAGTCGCAGATACTGAAACTGTCTCGTTTTTGATAGTACACAATCTCTACAACTAGTTTTAGAGTCAGAAATAATAACTGTCTGGCTTGTGCTGGCCCAATCACAAGAGATGTGACATTAATTAATTGCGATAACGAGTAGCCTACACATAGGCAGAGTAGGGCAGGACTTAAGCGAGTTGATAGAATTTTTTTGTTAGCGCCAATTGTACCGTACCTCTGACTTGAATAAAAATCAGACGCGGACCTTTGAGTAATACATTTGAGAACCCCTGTCCTATATCACACTAAACAGTTTCCCTTTCCTCTCTAATCTGCATGTTAGTGTCTTTAGAAATAAATGCAGTTTAAAAGGCTTATTTTGGTGTTTGTAATATAATTTGGTCCATAATCACAAGCTGTTTTAACATAAAGTGAAAACAGGGCCATTTCTACTGTTAGTATATTTCAACTAGCAAGCACAGAGCAGTGACTCAAAGTAAAAAAAAAAATTGGTGTAGTTGGCTAGAACGAATGACAATTTGATGAAGCAGAGAATGGTGCAGCAAAATGTTCTGAACTAGAGGCTTTTGATGTGAGAGGTCAGAGCCCCGAACCACTGCAGCCTACGACTGCATGTAGTCGTGCGTGGGGGTGCAGAGGCAGGGTCTATAGCCCCGTATGCGAGCTATGGAGAGGGCTTTGTGGAGTAAGCTCTCTGCCATACACCGCCTAAGCAGGCGTGGATATTGCAGCAGCGGGGAGTAAAAACTAGCATTGGCACAGGAGGGCACAGGTGTCAGTAGCAATGGGCCAATGAGAGTGGGGTGAGGGTGGGAGCAGCAGCGTTTGGAGCGGCATCAAGGAGCAACGGTTACTGACCCCTCGCTCAGCTGGATAAAACTACTGGTCTCCTCGTGGGGGTCATCCTCGGGGGTTATATGGGACCAGCTCCCCATGCTCTCTTCACTGCTAGCACTCATAGAACGCTTGTCGCTCTTCACTACTGCAGCCACCGCCACAGCTGGCCTGTCCCTCTCACTGCTGGGGAGAGCAAACCGCAAGATGGTGGGAATGGCCATCCAATAGTTTTGCACAGTGTCTGCTGGAATGTGTGGTTACTTTGGCTGTTTTCCTCATAGATATATATATATATATATATAGAGACATATAGATATCTATAGATATATATATATCTATATATATATATATACGTAGATGCAGCATTGGTCTTTGGATTGTACGTCAATGTTGCTGCCATAGTTGGAAGGTCAGGACTGGCCTGTAAACACATACAAGTGAATGGGGAAGCTGACTGTATGTTGAAAAACAGTTCAGTTACGTAACTGCTTCCAGTTCATGGATCAGCGGCCGGTCCGTCTGTTGATACCATATTAAAAAGTCAAACTCTCATAACACATTATTACCTTTGGTAGCAAGGGTTTGTTATTGTTAGCTAATCCTCGACCAAAGCTGATGTTAGCATATAGATCTTAATGTCTAACATAATCGTGTGTTTAAAACTTAAAAATGTACGTGTGTACATGTGTGTCTAATATCGCAAACAATATAGCTGATGTCATGTCTTGGGTTTTGGAACAGTAACTTTAATTCTCAGCAAAATTAATTATTTTCCACCACGCAAGTAATTCAGTTCATGTAATGTTAAGCTTAGCTAACGTTGATATACACTCTTTTGAGTGTCCAGCAGCAAATATAACCCAGTATCGAGATTCTAAAAAACTGGAGACAAAACTGTCTTTTCTTACTCATAGATCATAAATCCTTGAATATTAAAAACAGCTTATTGAAATCGGCTGAGAAATGTAACCGTCATAGTGCTTTTTTATCAAAAAGCAGCAGCTCCCCCATTCATTTGTATGTGTTTACAGGCCTGTCCTGCCTTCCCCAATATGGCGGCGACGCTGACGTATCTCAGCAACAGGCTGAAGCAGCCAATGCGATATCTACGTATATACAATCTGTTGTTTTCTCCAATGTTGTTCCTCTGTTCACTACTCATGTAAACAGTTTTCCTAAAACACATTCTAAGTAATGAAGCCAGTATCGGGACAGTATCTAAAAATGATAGATACAGTACAGTAACTTCATACAAATGACAAGCCTTTGGAACTTGAAATAACTTTGCACCACATAAAAATTAACGCTAATTTCAATATCTTTAACGCATCAGCAAACTGCACTCTCGGAGGATTTTCAGTGTTTCTCTGGAAACTGATTAAATTAAGTTATAATCAGATGATTGAGGGCTGCCATCCTCGACAACTCCAGAGGGAAATCAGCTTTTATTGACTAGGCGACTGATTGAGTTCCACTCTTACACAAGGGACAAACAGATCCACTCCACTTGTTCCTGGATTACATGTATTGTCAAGTGAAAAGGAGCGTGTCTAGCGACTCTCCTGAGGCCCGGGAGCCTTTCAGCTGTTTTACTCTCATTTACTTTTGAACAAGTCTTATTTTGAGGATCCGAATATCTTTAAAACACTCAATATACGACCAACAAATCACAACTCATTCTACACATATGGATGTTACATTTTCCTCTTCCTATCTTGCACATTAGCAGCTCTTTCCACATACATTTTCCAGACTGAGACGCACTATGAACTGCTCCAGTCTTCATCAGAATATCCACAAAACTGTCTTGTGGCAGAGTTTACGCTCTCCTGCCTCCTCTGACAGGCCACTCAGACATTTTGAGTTTCTAAAATTAGCGTGAATTTTGCCACTTTGCTTGTCTTGCTAAAATGTCAGTCTGGTTTGAATAAGACATGTAAGACTGACCATGTCTTAATATATATTAATCACTACATACCCTTATTACAAATGAACTGACTTCATATAAACACCATTCTTCAGCTAAACTGCTGCCAAAACAACTTCTCTCAAGCAAGCTTTAATCTAATGTGTCAATGTAATCTAAACACCTATCGAGTGTCTTGTGGTTTTAGTGCAGTTTGTACCGATCAAGGTGAGACGAAAAGGCCTCACGGCGGATAAAAGATGAAGCCACTAAAAGCTTTCTGCGCACACAGTTCATCTCTCAGACAGTGGGAGTCAAAGCCGAGCCAAAGGTTTGTCAAACCTCACACGCTGCTAAAATAGATCCCTTTTCACAGTGAATGGATCGTCTGTGTACCTGACATCTCTTTGATCAAACTCTAAAAATAGCTTTATACTTCATTCGTTTAGTGCTAATTTTTCTTCCACAACTTTTAATGTTTACCTTAAAAATAAGGTTTGATTCTTCATTTCTCACTCTTAGACAGATTAATCTCTACTTTTCACCTCTACAGCATGATGATTCTGGTGATGGGTTATAAAAAAAGGTCTGACTCTAACACAGAGGGATTGTGAGCAGTGTACTACCTGCTGCCGTTGGCCGTAACTCTCTCCGTACGCTTGGTAGCCGACACATCTGGGGGTGTTTCCTGAGGTCCTCCTCCTGTCCTTTCAGGGTTTAAAAGAGTCTCTTCATCCCTTTGATCTCCCTCGATGTGGATCAGTGGCACATCTCTGGGGCTCCTCACACGGGGTGCACTGCTGTCACTAGTCCCAGACCCTACTCCAGCGCTACTTTGCTCCTGGCTGGATTTACTCCGACTACAACTTAGATGAGATTGTTTGTACCCCCTCCTTCTTTCGCCAACAGGCATGTGCGGCTGTGAGTATGACCCAGGTGTACCGCCAGCTACATCTTGCTGGCCCCCCAGGGCAGACCTGCCAATATCTACAATGTCAGCTGCCAGGCGGTTGGCAAACTGCTGCACATGGGGCTGGAAGTCTGCCGCCTCCAGATCAATACTGTCCTCTGGATCAGCAATGATTTTGTTCTTTCTCATCAAGGACTCGATGGAGCTCGACCAGGTCTCGTGAATCAGCATATCAGTGATGTGGTCGGTCCTACCCCTTTGATAGAGGCAGGAGTCTGACTTACACAGTCCACTGGACGACACGGAGTTGGTGGGGAAGATATTCAGCGTGTCTCCGTGCACGTTGCGGGCGAATCCGTCAAAGGAGTTTGCTTTAATGGGCGAGTTGACGGTCAGTCGCGAGTCGGAGGAGCGCCGGTCGGGGACGGAGGACTGTCGTATACAGAAGGGTGTTCTGGGAGAAGGGGGGAACAGGCTGTTGCTCCACTCCTTTGTCTTGGCGATGCCATACTCTCTGTTTTCCTTGTCCGTGTCCCGAAGCATAAACCTGTAGAACTCCTCTGTGATGCTCTCCGTGCTCGACTGTTTGGAAAGGCAGGATGGGGCCCTGACATTAAGGTGGCCGTTTTTCTTTGATGCAGCCTGTTGTACGGCTGCAGTCAGAATGCTGCTGGCATTTTTCCCTGCGTAGTAGTCCAGTAGAAGGTCAAAGCCCCTGCCCTCCGTCTCCATCTGGTTCACCATGAACCGTGAGAACTCGTCTGTGATGCTCTCGCAGCTCGACTGCTTAGAGATTGAGCTGCCGCGGCTCAAGTTCTGACCTAAACGATTGCCAAGGCCCAGGGTGTTGGGTGTGCCTGAGGAGTCTGCGTCTTCTTCTGGGATGCTCTCATAGCTAGACGCCTTCCCACGGCTCCACCTCTCACACTGCAACCTGCTGCGTGGCTGGCCTGTTTTGGAGGTATCCACCACATTTAGCTCGGGGCAGTTCATGATCCTGGCCGTGACCTCCGAGGCAAAGAGGGCAAACGGGTCCTGTGGTTCATCTAGGTTTACCGATTCGTCCACCACCCGGTTCACCAGCCGCTCCATCAGCTCTGGTTGCTCCTCCGTTTTCCTCTTGATCTCACTGAGGCGTGGTGCCCGGTGTTTTTTGGAGGCAGCGTTGCTGCTCTGAGCCTCTTTCCTCCTGAGCACTGTGCGGCACGCAGGGATCAAGTAGGCCTCCGGCCCTTCAGTAGACGCCCCTTTCAGAGCACAGAACCAGGGTTGTTTCCCAGTGTTGTTTTCCAGGCAGATGGCTGCCAATTCTGTGGCCATGGACACCACTGTAGCAGCCAAATCATCAGCGTAGCAGGTAATAGGTGTCCTGGACTCTGAATCCATTCTCCAGGAGAGCAGAGAGCTGCAGGAGTTCAGAGAGGACTGGGGTGTGAGGGAGGCCTGTCTGCTGTCGCTGCCTGTCACTAGACGTCCCCTCCTGTCGGTGCTATGTACTTGGATTTCACTCAACGGTTCTCTGATGGCGCCGCTGCCCTGCTGGATCTGCTGGTAGTCAGAGCAGTCCTTGGCAGGCAAAGAGGTGGACTTATACTGACTTTGCCTCCATGATGACTGCTGCTCTTTGCTGTGTGCTGTGAAGGAAGATGCAATGAGATCACTCTCCTCAAGCACATATTTCTCCTTCAGCCCAGGACCCATGCTGAGCTTATCTGTGAAGTGCAGTACGCTGCAGTGGTTCTCACTATTAGTGGACTGGCCATGGCCAACTAAGCACTGTAATTGACTTAATGGATCCTTGCTCTCCTTGATGGTAGCAGGCTCCCTAGCACAAGTATCCCCCTCTTGTGTCTCAAATGACCCTTGGTCACATCTAGAGATGTGACAGATTTTCTTCTGTGTCAGACAAAGGATATCGAACAGCAAAGTGTTCACACTGTCCTGCAGAAAAACCTGAAGGCCCGGTGCATCTTTTCCAGCACCCTCCAGCTCTTTTTTCTTTTTCGCCTTCTCTAAAGCATGCTTGAAGAGGCTGTCTGCCACCTCATTTATTAGGTCATCCACCTCTCTTTCATCCATGTAGGATTGCTTTGGACAAGTAATGCCATCTACTATTTTGTTATGCGTGGCCTCCAGCAGGTGGGCTACACTCCTGTAACCTTGCGGCTGAGTCAGCACCTCAGCTGCTTCCCTGTGTAGGACCTCAGCGATGTTGGCACGAAACGCTTCGACACTGGTACCCTCTGCCACACTGCAGTGCAGCGTGATGGCTGCGGAGGCTTCGGCAGCAGACATCAGACCGCGGGATGCCGTGTAGACGTCAGCGGAATCTGCGTCAGAATTGCCGCACTCCCCCGACTCCTCCGTTAGCTCCACAGCTGCTACAGCACCAGCTACCTGAGCCATGCCACACATGGCTGAGGAGAAGGAGTAGTCGCTTCTCTCCTCTGGTTCCTGCAGCTCCTCCTCGGTGTCTTCCTCTGAGGCTGATTCCATCGCGAGCTGTTCTGTCAGCTGTGGGTTTGTAATGGTGCCGATGACACTGGCGGCACAGGCCAAAGCCACCTCTACATGTTTGGATGGGTGTCCTCCGTTGTGGTGGTGGGTGTGAGCCTGTGTCCCATCCTCTGGAGTCTCTCTGACTTTGGCAGTGATATCCTGTTCAGGCACATGAGACGGCTGAGTCTCTGGCCACTCGGCCGCCCCGTCAGAACTGTCCGGACTTTGAACTATAACAATCTTGGGGAGTTCAAAAGAGCAGGTGCGCTGTTGGGAAGGCCCTTTGGTTGTTGAAGGAACGGTGGTGTTGGAACTAGAGAGGGACAAGCTTACAGCAGCCTCAGAAACAAAGGAGGTTTCATCTTGAGAGAGGCGTATGAAGGCATCTTGCAGTACTGACTCGGCCAGATTGGTGGCGTAGTAACCAGCTGATTCCTTAGTATGGACGCTTGCTCGCCGATGCCCTTCCCTTTTCACCTCGGCATCCTCCCTGTTCTGATGATGGGCCAGCTGTCCCCTCTGACATGCGAGTCTGACACAGTGTTTCTGGGCAGCCTCTACCAAGCTCTCTGTCAGGTCACCACTCTCCGGTTCTGTGAAGAGACGGGGGAAACAGAGAAAGACAGGGAATGAAACATGTCCCCACTGATTAGAAAGCAGCTCCATCAGTTTCCAAAATGTCACAGCAAGAGCAGAACATTACCCTGTTTTACCCTTCACTGAATCTTGGAGCTGGCTTATGTCTTGTTTGTCATATTCAATTCCCCCTTGGACAAAACTCCAGAGAATTATTTCCATCTAACAGATTTCATTCATGACCGGGGTAACACAATAGCAATAAATACATACTTCTTTTCTTGTGTTATACATTCTCAGTTACGATAGAAATCTTTCAGTGCTTGCTGCACTCCCTCTGTAACCCCAGGAGGAAACACAGGGTTTAATTCAACTCAATATTTGTTTTTTTAAACTTGACGTCAACTCAATAAAAACAAATGCAATATTAAATAGAGTTCTAGTTTGAAGTCAGCAATAATGCCAGAGTAGTTAATATATTTTTTTACTTTGTCGACGTCTTACTTTGCAATTTAAGTATTTTGCTAGTCTTAAACTTCTACAGTATCTAAGTGAGATAAGTAGTGTAGTAGGACTACCATCACTTCCACTGTCATCATTCAATGGGCTAAGACCTAACCAGTGAGCCAGTCATGCCTCAACACTACAGCCATTGTAAACGTTACAGTTACAAGAAACTGAACAAAGCACTGTCCGAATGGATGTGGATAATGGTGGTTGTACTCGATGGACATGTGTTGTCTGTTTTTTTTTGTTTTTAAATCCAATCCAAATTTATTTATATAGCACATTTAAAGTTGACCAAAGTGCTGAACAGTCAAAATATAGCAAGAAACATAAAAACAACACAGTAAAAAAAACAAAAGACATGTTTAAAACACAAAGTACAATTATAAAGAAAGGCAACTCTCACAGTGATTTAAAAGCCAGAGAATAGAAATGTGTTTTAAGACGGGATTTAAAACAGGAGTTTGGGGGGCTGCAGCTGCAAAAGGCCCGGTCTCCACTGCGCTTCAGCCCCGATCTAGGGACAACAAGGAGGAGCTGGTCAGCGGACCTGAGTGACCTTGATGGGATGTATGGTTGTAAAAGGTCGAAGAGATAGGTTGGAGCGAGCCCATTTAAGGATTTGTAGGTAAACAATAAAACCTTAAAATCAATCCTAAAACGTACAGGGAGCCAGTGAAGGGAGGCCAGTATGGGGGAAATGTGCTCGCGCCTGCGTGTTCCTGTTAAAAGACGCTCTGCAGCATTCTGGAACAACTACAACCGTGAGAGGGAGGGAGTCCAGGGAGGGAATCCAGGGAGAGAGTCCAGGGAGAGAGTCCAGTCAGGTCGAGATAAAAGCATGTATAAGCGTTTCAAAATCACTAAAAGATCAAAAGGACTTGACCTTAGCTAACGGCCTCAGCTGGAAAAAGGTAGATTTTATCACAGCATTTATCTGTCCAATTAAAAAAAATCCCTGTTCATTATCACACTCAGCTTTTTAACAGTAGATTTTGCATATGGCTCCAGGGAACACAGGTCCACGTGAGGGGCATCACAGGCACTTGGTTCAAATATCAGGACTTCCGTTTTACTCTCATTAAAGTCTAAAACATTCAATGCTATCCAAGCTTCAAAGATTACCTTAAAATCAGGATCAAACTTCTATCTATTTTTCAGGTCTACGTGTTTTCTTAGTTGCTCGAGGAAGATGCCATCACATGAAAACATGTTTTGGAACAGCCGCTTCATGCTGCACAGTATGTGGTCAAAACGTTCTCATACAGAGTAAATGCAATGTATCACAGGAACACTTGGGAGGCTACTATGCTACATGGAGATATGCGATCAACAAACGTGGCTGAAAACAAAACCCTCTATGGTGGAGGAGGTAATGAGGCTCACCGTTTCTGAAACCGTCGTCCTCGCTGTCATCACCAAGGTGTTCTGAGGCAGTCAGGAAGTCCTCTTCTATGGACGAGATGGAGCGATTGGTGTCGTCATCGACCCGCTGCCTGGCTACTCTGCCCTGCTGAAGCTGTCGCTCTTTTCCCCACTGCAGACCTATCAGGAACTTGTTGATCTCAACAATTATGTTGCCAGGTTGGGTGGAGCGTCTCGGCCCTGAACACTGAACCAGGCACACACCGGTACTCCTCTGCTGCTGCTGCTGCTGCCCGCCCTGAATGGAACAAGCACAGATACCTATTATGCATGCACACACAGAGACACATACTGTATATACACACACACATCATGTATATACAAAGCTCTACATGCACACAAACACAGAGGCCCACATCAGTCACGTATTAACACACAGTGGACAACACATACAGTCACAAAATATGAGATATAATATTAGAAACATCTTAAACCTTCAGTGAGTTTATGTTGCTCTCATGACTGTTTTCCTTCCCTTTATTCAATACATTATTAAATATATCTATTAAGTCATTGAATCTGCTCATGCAAGTTTAATTGTCTGTGCTGGCTCCTCAGGCCATGTATTGATTCTAACAATGGTTTTATGCAATGATGTATTTGGTGAGCTTCAAAAAGTCTATGAGATGGTCAGTGGCTGTAAGGGTACATTGCATTTAAAGGGTAACTTTGCTGTTTTTCAACCTGGACCCTATTTCCCCATGTTTTTCTGTCTAACTGACTAATAGGGACAACAATTTCTGAAACTGATCCAGTATTGAGGGAGAACGCAGTAGACAGCAGCTGCTCACGGGCTGCAATGTAGTGCTATAGGGACAAGCTGGCACCGCCATTTACGTCCACTAAAAGTGCTTGTTTTTGCCATGACAGGCTCTGATTGTTATTAAAAGTGTCTGACGTTATGGAAAGAGTCTCGCTGAAGGAGAAGTCTCATTCTGAAATCTGGCGAGGTGACATGCTGCCAGAAGACAACGGTGGAAATAGTGGAATACATCCATGGTGGAAACGCGAGTGCCAGCCGGACAGAGTTATGAATATTTAGATGACATCGACAATGTGGATGAGGTCGTTGAATTCGATGGCCGCCCGTATTTATTTGAGCCAGAGTACGCGGATATTTAGAGCTCACAACGAGACTTCTCCTTGAGCGGGCTCTTGGACACAATAACAAACATACCGGATGAAGTGAAAGGTAAGAAAAACGTATTTCTCTGTAGGTTCCTTCCCATAATGTTGTCAGACACTTCAATCTCACAACAATATGAGCCTGTCAGTGGCAAAAACAAGCAATTTTAGTGAACGTAACCTTACATTGATGCTGCTCACTTGCCCCTCGCAGGTTGTTACGTCGTGTTATCCCTCAATATAGGACCAATGTCAGAAATTGCTGTTCCTATTATGCCACTTCGACACAAAAACATGAGGAAATAGGGTCCAGGTTGAAAAATACCCAAGTTACTCTTTAAATACCAATAAAAGCAGAAAGGGATATTAGTTAGTGGCTATAGTTTTTGTGTTTGGATTTTTTTTGTCCATTTTAAGTTTCTAAATATTCCTGAAATTAAAAAAAAGTAATCTTATTGTTGTTGGTTTTCTATTTAACTCTTGGTTCTAGGCTACAGAGGATGAGATGTTTTTATTGGAGTCAATGGGGGAGAATTTCTAGATAAATTGAATGAGTTTCCTCCAGTGGATTTTTCCTACATGTAGCACAGAAGGTTCAAATCTAATCACACAAAATTGCGGTACAAGAGAACAGCTTGCACTCTCTGCCTCGCTCTCCCGACCAGTTAATTCAAAGGCTGAAAATGCTTGCAAGCATTTGAAGACATCGCCGCAAACTCACCTGAGAGGGGGCGAGTGGGTGTGTTTGGCAAGTATCTGAGGCTTCTAGGCCACCGAGCAGTAGGATCTCATTATCTTTCGGCTGGTGGACAGTCAGCAATTCAACGAGCTTTGGCAGGTCTGGAGAGACCGACGCCAATTTCTGCAGGAGACATGCCGAGCACAGGGACAATGCTGGATGATCAAAAAAAAAGCTTTTCGTCAAGTGACTCCAAAAGTGAACATAATGCATTCTCCGTGGTTCCAACTCGGACACACAATTATAAAATTCTTCCCGTGAGAAGTCTTGAGCCATGTGCAATGCTGCCACCAACCAGCTGCAAATTTTCTAAACAAATCAACCCCTCTAGTTCTGGGTAATGATTTTGAATCCATGGCAACTGAGCCAATGATTGTATGTGAAATATAAAGATCAGGGTTCCTGAAGGGTGAAAGGGGACGAGGATTCTGCTCACCTTGATGCTTTTGTCATCACGATAGTCCGTTTTCTGAGGGTCCAGATTTACGAAACAGATCTGAGGGAGACAAAGAAAGAAGGACAACACATTAGAGTGACAGCGGTAACCACGGAGAAGCTGAGCAGGAGTAGGACAAAAAGTGTCCCAAATGTCAGATGTGAGAGTGCTGTAAAGGGAAACTTGCTGCATTGTCTTTTGCACTGCACAAATCCTACAAACCAGACAGAATGATAGCTTTCCTCTGAGTGTACAGCAGCTGTCTGTCGCGTCTGAACAACCACTGTAAGCCATCGTCTCTCATTGGCAGAGCCCTCTCTAAGAAGACTTCCTTGTCTCTCGGGTTGCCAGCAGCGGGTGCACATCAGCAGTGATTTTCTTTCCCGACTCTGCCTCTCCTGCTTTTCCTATTCTTCCATCTCCACTCCTTCATTGCGCCTCTGTCACACCCTCTGCTTCCTTCTCTTCCCATCTCACCCACCTTCGCCTCTGGCTGCACGTTTAATGGTGTGTGTGATGGAGTCCACATGTCAGTGCTGGGAGTCTGGGACAGTCCGCCGGCTGCTGTTTTTGATTGTACAGCGGCACAGCCTCTGATCTAAGTTGGCAGAGCCAAGTTAGTCCTGTGTGGCTAAATGGATAAAGGACGTCACCAACAGCAGGGGGGGGGGGGGTTAGCTTCCACTTGAGCACCCATGTGTATGTGCTTTGGGAGACATATTTGAGTCTCAGTCACGAACACATACATTTTTATATATGTCTAACTGAAAGCCACCATGCTTGTCATCACCAATCAAACCTAATGTGAGTCACTGAGACTGTCTCGATCTTTTCTATGCAAAACACGCACAGGTGGGATCCCGCCGTCTCTCTTCTACCTCTGCCATCTCCATATCCGCTCTGCCTGCTGCTATCCCCCCCCCCTTCTCTCCTCTCTAAACCTGCAGAAAAAATATATATAGTTTCAAATAATCACATCTTGACACACATCGCCGTTTGAAATAATTTCCCTTGAACTACCCGAGGTGTGCTTGATTCATCGAGCAAGGCTTCTAAACAGCCTCAGTACTTGTGAGATATATATTTTCCATGATTTTCATCATTATACCTGTGTTGTATTCAGTAAGATTTATTCCCAGAAAGTCGTGTCAAGGTATAGCAGGCACAATGTCAACGTCTATGTGCTGTATATGCTTTATATTTCTTCTTCTAAAATCATGCCATGTTGTCTTGTCTGTTTTTTTCTCCCTGCAGATTTGAAAGTGATGCTGCAATAAATAGGTCAACATACTTGTGAGTTTACATTTCAAAATAAGGCTATAATTCTGCTACGCATTGCATGTTCCCCTCCTTTTCGAAGACAGTAAAAGACGTAAAAGCTAAGATTTAGAAGGAGTGATACCAGGCAACAACACAAACGGTCGAATGTCCTTCAGCTGAAGCGGTAATGCGGCACATTCAGAACAGGCCAATTTCCCCTCCTCACCTCCAATCTCGTATCCTCCAGTCAAACATAATATTTTCCAAACTATTAAGTCTAATGTGATGAAAATTGCCGCTTGAAAATGGAGTCAGTCGAGCAGAAAAAATGGGAAGTTAATGACAGCTGACAATGACAGAATATTTGAAAAGGTTTTTCCTGTCTCATCCTGATCAAACCAAACGTTTTTGCTCTCTCCTCTGCCCTTCATGGACCGCTTGTGTCCCCTATAACATTTATCTGAATACCAAGAGGCTTGCTCCTTTGTTACTTTTCCCTCAAAATAACAACACCGTGATGTACAAACAGTTCATTTGCTTGTCTGTTGTTCGGATCAGTTTAGTGAGCGTGATGGGGACCTTTTTGTCAGAATAGCTATTAAATGTCAACGGCACACGCACAGGGACCTGACATTATTCTACACCATTTGCTGAAACCAAAGACAATAGCTTGATTTTACCACTTGCTGACCCTAGTTTGATAAAAAAAAAATATAGCCTTTAAACTGTTTTTAGTAATTTTGCAGAGTTTGTACCTGACATAAATGGAATAATGTTTTATAATGTGATTTTTGTTCTGCAGATTTATGCCCTTTATCTAAATGGTAATGTGCTATGAACAAAGAATCACCTTATGCTTTTCCTCTACACTATATAATGCATGAACAAACACTAGCCTGCAGACTTCTAATTCAGTACCTAACTAAGTTTTCCATCTCTATCCATACCACAACATATAAATAAGAGGTCTGGCACCCTTGCTCAGGAGCACCTCGGCAGAATCCACTTGTACCGTTATTGGAAATCATCCCGGAAAAAGCGGCAAAGACACCTTCCCCCGCCTGCCAGCACATCGCCAGCAGATAACACACAGTTGGAGGGAAAAGCGAGGCGAGTGATCCACGATTTTGACCTTGAGAAAGGGTCGAAGCAATTTAACCCCATCAGACGTGAGAGCCGAGAGGCAGTTGTTCTAAATTTGGGAAGCAGAGGGCCATCTAGTCATCTCTGAGTCCGTGTGTGAGACGAGCCTAGGGACACGCTCTGATTCTATCACAGACATACTGGACGACGTGCGCTCGTGCGTCAGCCTGTCTCTGACGGACTGACCACGTAACAAACAGCTGAGGAATATAAAGAGGGTGAAAGGAAAACAAATAAAGAGACAACGAGGGTGAACTTAATAGTTTGATGTGTGGATGAATTGATACCGTGGAAGTGTAGTGATACACTCAAGGGCTTGAATAGAGCTCCAGATGAGAGAGATAGCCTGTCATAACACTGTTAGGAGAAGTACTGCTGACACATACATCGCTGATTTTCCTTTTTTAAAGTTTAGACTAAAACTAAAGTGGTTAAACCTGCAATAACTGACTGTTTGGCCACTTGTTGGGCAGCGGAAACAAGCTGTAAACAGATACAGAGCATATTATCATTCATTTGGCCACCTGATGAATTTAAGATCAATATTTACTCTCAGTTTAACTCTGTGTTGCAACACTATGGGAGCGGTGAGAGTGAACCAAAACAGCAGAGTTGCCGGCAGAAAAAACTAACTAAAAGACACTGTAGGAGCTATTTATTTGTTGTTAGTATTTGGTTGTTGTTTTACTAATAACACATACATTTTGCATGGACAATGGACTATTTTGCGTAACTCACATACCCATGGTGCGTCAGTGGCCCTTTGTTTTAAAGGGACTGTTTGTAACGTCTTACACGTATAAATCACCCGGGTCGGTGTCGCGTGTGGCTACGCTGTTCAGACTCAGACTCCAACACAAACTACACGGAAGCACCAAAACCACAAAGTTATATCTAGTGAAGCCCGTCTGTTAAACAGTGTTGGCCGCGGTCGGAGGACGCGGGGGAGACCGTAGCTTTGGTCTCCAGGGCCGGAGTCTCTGCTGTACTCTGCTCCTCTGCCTGCTTGCCTTCACTCAGCTCGCTCCACCTCACGTGCATGCGCGCACACTACACACTGCAGAAGACTTCGTAGCTCTGAGAATATCTAGTGAATGTACAGTGGACGTTTGTGCAGAAATAAATGCTGCAGCTGCTCCAGACCAACAGAGGTTTTCCGTGTCTTGTGAAGTGACGGGGCTCCGCAGCGAGAAACGTTATCGTCTCCGACCGGGTGCCGGTGTCTCCCCTGTTCCCTCTGGCCGCGGTCAAGAGGCTGAAGCAGGAAAAGCCAACACTAGGATCAGCATTGATTCATGGAGAGACCTTCGTCTGGTCAGCTAACATTACTGCCAAGCAGGTGAAATATAGAGTGATATTGTGGTTTTAGCTGACGTGTGTCGCCTCACTGTTTTGAGCGATGCTCGTTCATGTCTATGTGGAGCGAGCAGGCGCGAGCCCGACGCTGACCACAGATGTCGCTGTTAACAAGCATTTCTAATTCTTTCATAGAGTCCCTTTAATATTGTTAGTCTGTCTGTATGTGTATATATGTATATATGTATATATGTCAAATTCAATGAAAATAGTTTAAAAAAAAAAAAGTGGTGTGAATGAATTGATTAAAAATAAATTGTGAAGGGCTTAAAACATTATGATAACAGTATATGATGCCATGCCAATTTAAAATTAATTATTAAATGTTTTATTAATGTTTCTTTAAAGTGTTTTTAGGTTTGTCTTTAACAATCTTACTACTACTTTTCTTGCCTGATAACACTTTCACCCCCTCAGCCTCTCTGGATTAGTTTGTTCCCAGCCAGCCCATCTATAAACCATCTATTAACCACCATGGCTCCACTCACCTTCCCATCAGGCGGGGTCAGCTGCGCCCGTCCTGCTGATAAGACTGCAGAGGAAGAATCTCCACCTGTACCGAACCCCCTCTGAATACTGACGTCAGTGAACTCCTTCACTCCGTCACGGTCAACGGTCGTCTTAGCCGCTCAGCTAGCTGACGTTAGCTTCCGCACCAGACTGCAATTAACCCGCACAGCCCGCAAAGTAGTCTTTATCGACAACTTTAACATCCTCTGTAATCGCCCGGTCTTCTTCCGACGTGATGGCATCCACTCCATTGGCCTTAACAACTTTTAACTGACAACTTTAATCTACTCGATCTGGAGCTTCCACTCTACCTGACGCTACCTGACGCTACTTCCGGTCTCTCCCTCCCCTACACACCACACTAGCTCCCCCTGCCGGCTGAGAGGACCTATATATAGATATATAAGAATAATGTTCTTTGTTTACATTTACATTTGTATTTATCATTGTTGTAGGTCTATGGTACGACGGAGTATTAGGGCCACATTAAGGAAAATAAATAAATCTGAGTTTTCGAGAATAAAGTCATAATATTATAAAGTAGTAATTTTAGGTGTTATTTTCTTTTTTTCTCGTAAACTTCTGACTTAATTCTCATATTACGACTTTTTTTCCGTGAAGTTATGACTTCCTTCTCGTAATATTGCGACTTTTTTTCTCGTAAAGTTATGACTTTATTCTCGTAACATTACGTCTTTTTTCTCGGAAAGTTATGACTTTATTCTCGTAATATTACGACTTTTTTCTCGTAAAGTTATGACTTTATTCTCGTAATATTACGACTTTTTTTCCCGTGAAGTTATGACTTCCTTCTCGTAATATTGCGACTTTTTTTCTCGTAAAGTTATGACTTTATTCTCGTAATATTACGACTTTTTTCTCGTAAAGTTATGACTTTATTCTCGTAATATTACGACTTTTTTCTCGTAAAGTTATGACTTTATTCTCGTAATATTACGGCTTTTTTTCTCGTGAAGTTATGACTTTATTCTCGTAATATTACGACTTTTTTCTCGTAAAGTTATGACTTTATTCTCGTAACATTACGACTTTTTTCTCGTAAAGTTATGACTTTATTCTCGTAATATTACGACTTTTTTCTCGTAATATTATGACTTTATTATGAAAATCTCAGATTTTTTTTCCCTCAATGTGGCCCTAATACTCCGTACTACATTTGCACTTTGGCCCTCACTGCATTAGACTTATATACTATGTATTTAGACTATAAGCTGTGTTACCTTCATCACAATGCTTAAATGTTTTGCGGCTCCAGACATGTTTTTTAATTTTTTGCCTAAAATGGCTCTTTTGATAGTAAAGGTTGCTGACCCCTGCTCTAGGTACTGTCCTCCACCACAACATACCTGTCCTATGTAAAACCCTGTTCAGACCTGGCATTAACATGAGTTCTGAGTGATACGAACACTGCGTCTCCACATGCGTCTCCAGTGACCACTAGTGATCGGACCTCACTTCCCCGCTCTATATGCAAATAAACACGTAGTAAACACATGGCTAATACAGCAGACGTTGTGACATAATATTACATGAATGTCAGTAATAATATCCTACATATTTGTGAATTAGAGTACATTTTATTAACAGATAAATATATCCCAAATAGACGGAGATTGCAACTCTTATCAAGTCTAGCAACATTATTAAAATCATATTCCACGTTTCTATCCTTTTATTAAATAAAAGTTGTGTGTATTGTATTAAATTAAGGATTTTTATCAATATAAACCATCTAAAACAGCTGTATGCCAACACACCACAGACTGTACAGTCTGTGTTACACCAACAGATAGATAGATACACACATACACACTGAGACTACATGACGCTAAGGATAAACTTCACCGACAAATAGTTGACGTTACGTTAAAATAGAATTTTAGTCAGTGTTAACGTTCCCTGCTTCGACCTCCCTTCTACTTCACTCAGTCGTCGGGAAACAAGACACGGGAAACTTCTGTCGGTCTTGAAGAGCTGCAGCATTTATTTCTGCACAAACTGCAACTTCCACTGAACATTCTGTAAACTGTACATCATATTCTCAAAGCTAAACTAACTCTCTTCTGCCGTGTGTGTGCGTAGGAAGTGAATGGCGTCCACATGGAGTGGAAGAGGTCATTTCAAGCTGTTAAAACAAACAACCAATATAATACACACAGCTTTATGTGGTTTCAACACTGGCTGCAGTAAAGATCTGGGTGTCTCTCCGCATCTTCTTGCTTCACTAGGCGCCCAACCCATGAAACCTTACAGCTGTGCTCAACATCGGCACCAGCCAACCAAAGTGAAACTCAAGGTGACTCTGACCACCTGTGCTGATGGAGCGCTAAGATCAAATTGGACAGCAATAACCCTTACAGGAGGGAAATCTGCAAGCAGCTTCAGGGACAACAGGCAGCAGTGGAATAGAGCCTGTTTTAGTTTCACCTTCAGCGAAATGTCTGCAAGGCAACACGAAGGGCATCTTGACTTGTTCTAAAGGGAGAAAAACAACATGTAGGTCACTTCGCTTAGTGTTTTGGAAACCCTACACAAGAACTAAGGACGTTAAAAATGCTGCAGTTTCTTTCTATGTTATTGCTGGTTTTGATTCAACTTGGAGAGAGGTTCATTCTCGACCTTGGAAATAGTGTTCAAGGTCCACTTACTAACATTTCCCTGTCCAAGCTTTCAACCAAAATTACACAGTTTTCACCAACAGATGGAGTTTGCTCAGTTGTCATGAAGATGAATCAGTTGACATGTGAGCTCAGTAGCTGTTATGTTGGTTTTCAAGCTTGATACAGTTGAAAGCTCCAGAAAAAAAGCTAGTAACTGAACCTTGAGTTGAGACTATTTTGTCAAATTACTATTTCGAAGGTCAAGAGTGAGCTCATACTTAACTTTGAAGCCAATTACAGATGATAAGCCCTTAAATTCATAACACCTACTGAGCAGAGTTGGGCGATGGTTTCTATTTTCATATCGTCCAATCGTGTTTACTCGAGATCACTGATAGGCGATCTGATCGCTACAATATCACAGTATCACGTTACATTTAACATTATTATCTTTAATAGCACAATCCAAATCATATCCATAACTACTCTTATGGAGTGTAGAGTTTTGGTGAGCAGGCATATGGAGAACGGAGACGCGGGAGGTCAGATCCACGGAAAAGAGACAGCAAATTTGTTTGTAATGAAGGATTTAAAATTCACTGGTCACTCATGCTGATTAACGGGGCTCAGCAGGCAGACATGCCGCTCCACCAGTACATCTCTAAATGCACGGTAGGGCACAGCTTCTAGAGATTATTTTATAACATCTTGGTTCTGATAGTAAGTTAGTTTAAATCGCCTTAATATCGGCGTAGGAAAAACAATCTATCATCCCTCCACCCCTCGATCGCCAATTGGCACAAGCCTACTACTGAGCTCACATGCCCATCCATGACAACTCACTGCCCTTTTTCCACCAAAATTATTGTATATATGCAGGTTTTTTAAACGCGGGGAAGCAAAAATAGGCAATAGACTCCTTTCCCGTTGCCAGTAGACAAGTATGCTTCTCTGTTTTCTTCTGGTGTGTCACGTTTGTCGTCACAAACAGCATGGAGGCCAGTTTAAATGTTACGCTGGTTACTTCTTTTTATATCTGTTACTTATTCAGTCTCTCTTCAAACTCAGTGCTGACTCATTTGGAACGAGCGGAGACGGACAGAATTTGTGGCTGAGATGACAAAGAAAGCCAAAGAAGAAAGTAGAAAATCAACATGACACCCATCAACACAAAAGCTCATTAACTTTGTGCTTAATTAGTTCCAAGAATTTTCATAGCTGTTCTCCTCGATTGCATAATATTTGAATACTGTACACATGTAATGGAATGATTATTTGATTGCTCACGTCAAAATCATCCAATATTGATGCAGGAATGGACGACAGATGAATCCTAACTAACCAACACTGTAGAATTTAGATTACCTTAAAAAAACTGAACTGGATTTCAGAATTCAGCCATTTCGTTTCTAGGAAAAATGATTTTTCTGTTCAGTTGGTAGAAGTGTTGATCCACAGACTTAACAGCAAAATACAGCCACAACATAGCACTCTGTTATTGTTGGAGGCACAGTGTGTGTGTGCATGTTCAAGACCCTAACAATGGACACACACACACACTCAAGGGTTCAATTGTCCCAACTTATTTACGCTTAAAATCCCATTTGGCCTCGGATGTACCAAACTGTCAGGCAGGCAGGCAGATTGCTCTCTTTCTACAACCACACATACAACTTAGAGCTTATGCAGAGACTCAGTCACAGTTCCAATACAACACTGTGTGCACAGATGTGGTCAATACAGCAAACCATTACAAACATTTGGGTCTCCTTTGTCCATCAAAGCTTCATTCCTCCTCAGCAGCCCTCCCTCTCTGCTCACTACTCTGATCCTCCCACACACAGCTGCTGCTGCTCTTCGTCCTTCTGTCTCCCTTTTTTCTTAAACTGTGGCTCTTTTTTTTGCTCTTATTCACGACTTGAAACGCAGTACTTTTTGTTATACTGCACATTTAGTCCTTTTTATATACGGCAGGCATATGCAATTACTTCTTTAGAAGGGCCAGATTTGAAAAACAGTGAAGTGCAAAGGGTCCGGATATTTACATTTCCTATTTCTGATGTGCAAAGCTAGGAATTTAAATGTGAAAACAATACACCTTTTTAAGCTTAAAAGGTAGTTGTTTTAATAAACAAAATGTTGCATTTAACATCTTTTTTATTCAGTCTGACTCTCCTAAATTCCCTCTGCCTATACAGCCTGGGTTAAAACTGTTTAATAAAATAAGTATTTCTGTGCTTTACAAGACATAACTAATGGATGGGCTAATTAGCCTACAAATAAAATGATAATATTCTTATAATCAAACAATATAACCATCCATAAACATGGTGTTATGTTAGGTTATTTAAATCACAGGTTCTCAATCTTCCTTACAAGATGGAGAATATCCCGGGGGAACCCCAATTTGACGTATAGCCTATTTTTTACACTTCTATAGTCTTAGTTTTGCGAAGGAACAACACAAGAGGAGTGTACTAGAAATATATTAGACATGTAGTAACATATTTGCAGATTCTGAGAATTATAGATTTGTTAGATTAGAATGTATTTCATGAACTATTATACCGTAGATTTAAAAAGTATAACTATGAAGCCTTTTGTAAAAAGAAAATTAGATCATAATGATTTAAATGAATGAACCTGAAAACTTTTCACGGACCACGGACAGAGTGCCACGGACCCTACTTTGAGAATCATTGATTTAAATAAAAAAACACAATTGCTTTTAACAGTCTGTAACAGCGGCAGTAGCGGGAGTGGTAACATTGATGAACGGATGATGAATGTTGAGGGCCAGATTGAGGTCGTCAAAGGGCCGGATTTGGCCCACGGGCCGCCAATTGAATAGGCCTGATACACAGTATGCTTGTTTGTGTGTGGTCTTTCTTCCCAAAAGCAACAATAAAGTGTGGCTACTTGAAAGACTACAAACAATTTTAAGGTGAGCTACTATTCCCCAGAGCCCCTCTGAAGCTCTACTGGTGCTGCATGGAAAAGTGTCCCTTATGCTGCTACAAAAACACGGGTTCATCCTCACTCTGAGGTCAGGAAACAAAACAAAGCTCCCTCGATTGTAAAATGTTTTTGACTTATCTCAGAGGCTGGCAACTTTAATTATAATCCATTTTAAGTTTAATTTAATTCAAATGAAGTTTTCGGGGGGGAAGCAACATTAAGGCTCAGTGACTCTGCCATATTCATTTTGTGATGCGACCCACAAGCTACACAGTGCTGGTGTAGAGAGACCAGACAAGCATGCTGATCTCACATACTGGTGACAATAAACAGCCTCATTTCGTTTTCATACATTTCAGTGTGTGCTGATAAAATACATAACATCAGCTGCTCACGAAGCATAACAAGAATATGATGAAATCACATGCTACACATTGATGTTGTCCAGGCGTTTTTGTTTTTTTTTACCTCTGACTGAGCTGCTTCCTTTTTATCTGATGCTTCAAGGATTTTACCACTAAATGTAAAAAAAATCACCATCTTTGAATGCAGATGTAAAAACATTGTGTACTTGATCAACGACTGTGCCTTTCTGCTGCTGACAGAAACGGTATATATTCAGCGTTATGAGTAGTGAATATCAAACGTGTGTACACGCACATATATAGTGTTAGTGTTTGGCTGTGAGTTGCTCAGCTTGGAGCCGCGGGCTAAAGAGAACATCAAGAAGCCGACGCTGCTCTGGTTCTTCTCACGACATGAATAATATGGATATGTTATGGAAAATGTTAAAAATAGATATGTAGTATCTCTGGGGAGTGCATAATATTCCCCTGTGGGTCAACAAATGTATACAATCACCAAAGGACCATACATATAGCAGTAAATATGAACAGAAATGTGTTAATAGGTTCATAGAAGAAAAGAAAACGGCAGTAGTCGATGCAGAGTAGCTTCCGTGTCGTTGAAATGCATAAATTTTAATGTGTTGTTTTCACATTTGGAGAAGTGCTAAGATGTGTTTTCATCACAGTGTTTTTCACAATGTTTTAATGCTAATCATTATCACATTACACAAACCATGGAGGAGGAGAGTGCAAATGAACTGAGATGTCTTTGTTTAACACTAAATCAACTTTTCGGGGATAGTTTAGGCTCCAAAATTTAGGCAATATTTTGACAAGGAAAAACAGGCAAGGCGATTTTCCCTTGACCTCTGACCTCAAGATATGTGAAGGAAAATGGCTTCTATCACGAGTCTCCCATTTACAGACATGCCCACTTTATGATAATCACATGCAGTTTGGGGCAAAGACCATGCAATTTCTTGCACGAAGTTTAAATGTGTTATTTTTGCCAATTCTAAAATGGTGTATTTGAATATTTCTGCATACTGTGGTCCCTTAACAGTCTTGGAATTACATAACTTGGGTATCACTGTAAAGCTGAGACTCTTAAATGAGCCCAATTGCATTAATGTGTGATGATGTTAGTCCCCATAGTAGCCACTTCATTGTAGTGAGACCATTTTTTGAAATTTGATCTCACTGTATAAAATGACCTGTGGTGACCTCTAGGATAATCACAGCCTCGTGAAACTTTACAACCACAAACTATAGACCTAGAGCATTCAAAAGATGGATTGCTTTCTTTGATAGATCGACAATAAGGGGATTTCTGAGCAGTTTCCAGAACAGAAGTGCTCGCCATCCAAACACTGAAAAATGCAATTCTTATAGAAAACTCCAAAGGTCAAAAGTTTTTGATACCAAATCACAGCATGGCTTTTTCTATGGCATTCCTCTAGGTCTTGGTGTCCTAATGTGGTATTTCGGAGAGATTATCGATAATTTTTATCAATTCTTGGGTAGTAAAAAATGGTTAAATTTAGCACCAAATCTGAGTAACAAATGGTATCAACCCAAAAATGCTGCAAGAACTTATGAGACATAAGTGAGCATGGGTATGGCCATCAAATACTTTTATCATAATGTTCTAAGCCTTTATACACTTTCACAATTTACTTAATTAAGTAATTGATTGATCTCTGATTTATGACTAGAACAACTTGACACACGGTGCTGAGCTGCATCACAAATTAATCTTCAGGTGCCCAGCTTTCAGATGATGTACACCACTTCTATGTGACATCTACTGTTGACCTGCTATCTCCCCCTAAAGACCCCATGTACCCTTCTAAAAAAAAGGACAAAAATGGGTCTCTGAAAAAGAGGGGTGGTGTGGAAAAGGTTAAGCAAGTAGGTCTCATTTTTAGAGCACAACCCTGCACCAAAGACTGTAGTTTCTCATAATGTCAGATGGAAAGTCTAAAGTAAAAGGAAGAAGAAAGAAAGAAGGTTTGTCTTCCTGCTCTGATCCTGCTGTAAGTCAACGCTTCCAGTCACGGCCGATGGCATATTTATTCTGTTCTCCCTCTCTCTGGGCCGGGAAGGGACAGGTCATGACACAACCCACTACCCGAGTGTGAAGTGTTTGAATCCGGTGATGAATGGATCACTTCTCCCCCAGGGCCTCCAGAGTCAATCCAGGAAGACAGATAGCCAGAGGAATGGACAGCGTTGACGAAAGATACTGCCGGATTACTAAACCAGACTTTCCGCATTTGAAAAATGTACCGCATATTCTTAAAAAACAACTGCAATCTCAATATGCAAGTGTCACATAAGTTAAAAACACAGATCAATAAAAGGAAATGCAACATGTAAATCAGATGCACAGAGATTATGTAAGTATTTGAAAAATATAAGGTGCCGTCTCCTTTTTTCAAAACGCTCACCCTGTCAAATCGCTCAGGGGTGTGATGAAATTCAGTGTGACTATCACAGCAACATGGCACTTCTCTGTGACTTCATGCATTAAAACATGAGTGAGTGATCAAAGGTGACAACATGACGCAGCCAGAGGTGGGTGATGGAGCGAAACGCAGGAAATCCAAAGCTTTTATCTTTTATTTAGCTCACAGTTTCTGGCCTTCCGCTCTCACTATTTTGGACTTTTTCCTGAATACGTAAACAAATTTTTTTTCCCCCTTCAAACATACATTTCTTAGAAAACTCAACTCAATGGACTAATTTGGGTTAATTTGGATATTGAGGTTTATAGTCAGCTTCGATTAAAATCAGAGTATGCTGTTTTTAACCTTTAACCGAACCCCGTAAACTCCATTCAATACTATAATTGCTTTGGTCCATTAAAGCTCAAAAAGGCAAAGTCAGCAAAAAGAAACAATCAAATTCCTCTCCTCATTAGTTTTGTGGCGACTCCTCTTATTTTGGTTTGGTTCAGCGTGTCTCACCCTCTTCTCTTTCTGTTTGCCACACTCAGCCTTCTTTCCGCCTCCCTGTACACTCCAGGCCAGGACAGAGGAATTTATTTCTCACACAGTGTCATCCATCGTATGGTCCCGTTTGATTGATTGGCCGCGAAAAAGGCGAACGGAGAATTGAGAGTCAGAGGAGCGATCCGTCACGTCAAGAGTCCGAGAGCGATGCTGCGGGGAGGACGGGCCGCATCTGTTCGCACTCGCATTAAAGTTCCCTCTGATTCATAGAAAACATGCACAAAGTCGGGAAAACAAACGACCACTGTCTTGTTGAAACAAAAACTGAAGATAAAGCTGCTTTGCTTTTGCATTTCACAGAAGAACAATGAAGATAAAACTGTCCACATAATCCCAAACTCAAGTAGGAGTTTGGCCTGTTCTGCTGAGACAAGAAGTGGATGTTTTCAAGTCTCTTTGTTTTCACATTGGCAGCTGTCAAAACAGAATTTCTAGTTAACAATGAGGAGGAAAAGAGTCATGTACATGCATAAATCTACTTTACAGGACTCTATCTAATGGTCAGCGGGGCATGTTGGCTGATGTACAGATCAATTACCCTCCTAAAATACACTGAACTTTAGTCAATGAGTGCTGTATTGCCAACATTTGTATCGATATATACTGGGAGCAGCATTCGCTATAAAAAAATTCTGAAAAAATAATCTCTCTAATACATGATCTGTGTACGTCTTGTCCTAGATAATACAGCTGGTGTCTGGGGGTTTCAGGAACATTCAATGCTCACACTTACGAAGTGTGACATGAGTGTGTGAGAACGGTTGTGCTCTTGCTAAATTACTGCTATTTCTGTTACCTTGATAATGATTATCAAACATGTTTTAGGGAGGATATGGACAGAAAATGTCAAAACACATTTATTCTGCATAAGACAGACCAGCTACAGTCTTCGAAAGAGGAATTAAAAATAAAAATGAACTCTTGCTCAAGTAATGATTTTGTGGTGAGGACAAACTGCAGAAAGTTTTAAATTGCATCCTTTAGACAAGACTGTTATGGTTGTTTGCTTTATTTAATTACCCTTTTATTATTTATAATTATTGATGCTGACCTCCCATTAAAACATTAACTGCGCTATGAACTGAGAGACCAGTAGAAGTACCACTAAAACAAAACTAATAGTTTACAGCCATGCAGACGGCTGTGTGAGGCTGCACCAGGCGGCAACCTCAAGGTCTGAAAAGTGAAGCCAATGTTGAAGTGCCTTAAACTTGCATTCTTTCTAATAGCCAGCAGGGGGCGACTCCTCTGGTTGCAAGAAGAAGTCTGATTGTATAGAAGTCTATGAGAAAATGACCCTACTTCTCACTTGATTTATTACCTCAGTAAACATTGTAAACATGAGTTTATGGTCTCAATCGCTAGTTTCAAGTCTTCTTCAATACAGCATGATGCTCATTCAGTAAATTATGGTCCCATTTAGAGTCAGATAGACCATAAAGCAGGGTATGCTTTAGGGTGTGGCTACCTTGTGATTGACAGATCGCTACCACGGCGTTGGCGTCTAAAAACTTTAACCTTTTCCCAGTGTGTTTTCACTTCATGAAAGTGAATTAGAACCTTTTTGGTCACCTGAAAATGTCTTATTTAGCATTTGGTTGTACTTAGCTCCACCCTCTCGGGTCACTTCTGGTTGCAAAAAACAACATGGCAATGGCCAAAATGCCGAACTCAAGGTTTCAAAACCGTGATCCACAAAGCAATGGGTAACGTCACGGTGACTACGTCCACTTCTTATATACAGTCTATGCTTATACAGCGTTCGGATGTACTTAGCTCCACCCTCTCGTGTCACTACTGACGGCCAAAAAACCAAGATGGCTACGACCAAAATGCTGAACTCAAGGCTTCAAAACGGCAGTCCAGAAACCAATGGGTGACGTTACGGTGACTACTCACCATCCAAGTTTAGTGTGTTAGCATGCTAACATTTGCAAATTAGCACTAAACACAAAGTACAGCTGAGACTGAAGGTGATTAGTTTTGCAGATATTTGCTTATAAACTTAAGTATTGGACACATTTAAATGTTGCTAGATTAAGAGTAATGGGACCATGAAAGTTAAAATTCATCCTGGGGGGGGACTATGAATGTTTGTAGCAAATCTTATGGAAATCCATCCAGTAGTAGTTGAAAGATTGCCTTCCCTAAAGCTAAAAATCATAATTTAGTCTGCAGAGAAACAGATTATCGCTACTTGTTTCAGCATCTCTCCGTGGGAAGATCTCTTTAAGGACCAGACCTCATCCAGATCTGTGAGACTGACCCCACTGCGCCTCTTGCAATTAAACCTGGATCACTAAACTGAGGCTCTGATCAGTGAGGTGTAGGTCAAAGATAGATAGTGCTGCTCAGAGGCTACAGGTATAATTTCAGAAAAAAACAATGCAAGAAATGGCAAAGAGGGAAGCATAAGAGACATTTTGCAGCTTAAGGCGAGAAAACTGATTACACCCCTGAAAGAATGAAATTCAGGCTCATTATTAGGCTATCACTGAAGCGTGGGTGAAGATGTCATTCATTTTAAGGAACTACATTTCAGTTCATGATGTTATTAGAGAGAACAGATTATGCATTTAACTGTCTTTAATGAGGCTAACCTACATCACAAATCCTGGTTGTGATGCAGTGTCAAGATATTGTATTTAGAGTGTTGATGCAGTTTATATACGTAGGTTTGCGCCTGTTGTAAAATTGAATTGTTACACTTTAAGAATCATACGGTTGTTGTCCTCCCCAAAAAAGCCTTTGAGCCACTGACAGATGGAAATCCTAAATGCAATTCATGCTTAACTTACAATTTACAATGAGTGAGTGATCAAAGGTGACACATCCGAATTGGGCGACAGAGAGGATTAAGCATGTGTGTCCTCCACAGCTAAAAGCCTCTCTCTGTTCTTGCTTTCTCTCTTCATGTATTTTTTTAAAGTCCCATGTCCTTGCCTCAACAACCAACAATGTCCTTAGTAATCCAAACACGTACTGTGTCCAGAATATCCTCGCTAAACGTCAAGTTCTGCAAAACAAGTTTTGGATAAATATAGATGAGTAATTTGTGCTAACACCTATCGCCCTTCTTTTAATTTCTAACGTCATTTCTTATGTTTTTAAAAGCTAATTATAAAAATAGTATGTGATCTCCTGCTGGGCTGTCCTTGACCAAAGGAATTCTTAGTCGACTAACACTCATATGATTTTGTCGACTTATTGATTAGATGATTTAATCTGTAAAACTGAGTTTTCCACAAAACACCACTTTAAATGTTTATGATATACTATACTATGACTTTTTTATGATATACTATACTATGACTGTTTTATGATATACTATACGATGACTTGTTTATGACATACTATACGATGACTTGTTTATGATATACTATGACTTTTTTGTGACATACTATGACTTTTTTGATATACAACACCATGATTTTTTATGATATACTGCAACATGATTTTTTATGATATATTATACCATGACGTTTTATCACATACTATACAATGACTTTTTTATGACATACTATACTAGGGCTGTCCTTGACCAAAGAGATTCTTAGTCAACACTATGATTTTGTTGACAAATCGATTTGTTGATTTAATCGACAGATCTGTAAAACTGAGTTTCTCCACAAAGAATCACACAAAAGCACCACTCTAAATCGTGTGTTTACCAAAGATGTGCTCATAAGTTAACTCATTCAGCATGAAAAAAACATAAATAACGACTAATCGACTAAAGAAATCTTGGTCGACTAAGACCAAAATGACCGATTAGTCAACAAATCGACTAAGAGGGGGCAGCCCTAGATTCATTTGCCTTAAATGTTGCATATTTCTTACTAACTGTTGTGATACATGACAACATGCAATGACTGGAAATGTAAAATTATGCTGCAAGCTTATAGAGATTTGGCAAATTGTGTAGATCAAAGTTCATTAAGACTGAAAACACCATGATTAAAAACTATATATAGGAGCAACTTAATGGTTACAGAAATAAGCTCAGTAGTTAGAATCAGAAAAACTAATTACAGGATGTGAAAGAGTCTGCCCCTCCATGTCAGCTCGACTCACAATTATAATTTTGTCATGGTGTTTCAAGATTTGTATCTCTGCTAAATCTATCCCAGCATGCACTGCACAGAAGGCAAGGAGAACCTGAAAACTGCTCATTAACAACCACAACATTTCGTAGTTTTCCTGTTGTCAGCCCGAGAGTCCAGAAAGCAGAAAGTAGAGCAGACGGACGACTTAAGTCCAGTATGAGTGTACTTCTTAAAATCAAAGAGAGAGTCAAACTATGGAAATCCTCCAGAGTTACAGCAGTGATCAAATTAACACAACAAAGACGCCGAAACCATCTTCCTTTAATAAAGTGCCTGCTGAGACTAAATCGAGCTTTTAACAATCTTTCAGCAGAATGAAATTGCATAGTTTAGAACATCTACTCGAGGAAATCCTCTGGTATATTGCAAGCAGCAAAGTGACTGTGAGAAATTATATTATGTAAATGTACTTTTCCAACTCATTTTCAAGAAGGCAAAACAGAAGCCAAATCCTCCTTTCATTCACAGAACAGGCAACAATGTCAACACGTCTCTCAGCGAGAGGAACAATTATATAAAATTCAGCATCAGTGCCAACTGACAACACCAGAAGTAACATCGTTAATGAATAAATAGATATTTAAGGTGATATTTCCCTTCCATCAAACCCATGAGCAAGACACTTAAAAGACTTTATACCAGGCTGAAGAGCAGCGGTTCACTGCTCTCTTTGGTTGAAAGCTTCAAGTCTTTCACAGTAATTCAGGTATATTTATGCATATATCATCAACTCCACCTGTCCCAGTAACTCCTAACAAAAGCTGCTGATGCTTAATGTTCAGTCATAAAAGGCTATATTTATTTTAGAGATAATACTGCTCATTGGTCAATCACTAATTTCAACAAATCTTCGGTTATTTGCACTATTGTCTCGAAATGCTGGTTTCTCACTTTTGCAATGCTGGCTGGGTGATCTGTTTCTACTACTGTACAGTATTTTCAGTTTTCTAAAAACAGGAAAAACTGCATGTTAAAGGTGCTCTATAGCAGTGTTTCCACTCACTGTTTAAAAAATGATAAACCATCGCGACCCAATTCACAAAAGACCGTCTATAAAATCGTGAGAAGAGTGAATTTGTGCATAATTGAACGTACCTGACCATTTTTACTGCTGTTTCCGCATCACATCATATCATCTTGAATAGGTAAACCAGCCATTTCGAAGACATACATGTTTTATAAATCACAACTTTGTGTGTTAAATACTTTATAAATGAGATCAAATAAATGCATTTAGGTGGAGTTAAGAGGCTCTTGTGTTTTTTTCCCCTCTCATCAGTAAAACAGACAGGATGGACGCTAGCCTTTCATATTAGATTCAATGTTATAAGTCGGCTACAATTATCAGACCAACACGAACAGTCAGGCTCCCTCATGTGGCTCGAAGGTGTACTGCAGATGTAATTGTTAAATAAAAGACGATGGAAGAAATTCTGCAAATTTACCCTAATGAAATCTCCTGCGACCGACCTGTGGGTCCTGACCCAGTCTGTGGGAATAACTGCTGTATACGATATCCAGAGCATTAATATAGCATCAAATAACAATTTGCTATGTAAAGATACCTAGCAGAGAATCTAACTGAGCAGAGAATGACGTCGTTCTCCTTCTGTGTGTGTAGTAATCCGAGCTTCTCCGTGCTTAGTTGATATCGCCGGGCCGGTCGCGCATGTTTTAGTGCATATTTGTGCATGTGAGCGTGCCCCACTGGCTAGCTCACAGCCGCCGTTGATAACGTCATCCCGACAGACGGCGCTATTGCGGAAGCGTAGCTCTGGCTGAGCTGTCGCAATGTTGAGCCAAAATACTCCCAATTTCGCATTTTTTAATTTTTCCCCTTGTTTTTGAATACTTTGTTTTTTTAACATACACCTACTATCTGGTTATCTGTTATTATATGCATATTACTATATTTGTTATGATTTAGGTGGTTGTAGTCATTTTTCTTTAGCAAGCAATAAAAAGCATGATTCAAAAAAATAAATTATATATATTTCTAAAGGAAAAGGTAAAGAGCATGATTTAGTAATATAAGAACAGCCATTGTATTGTACAGCCTAAATCACATCCATTTTCTCAACACATAAGAAGAGACACTCCAAACCTTAAGAACAAGACCTCTCTACTAAAAAGCAGCAAGGGAGCACCAACAACCTGCTGCAAAGACATCTCCACCATCTCCATGCCCAGAAGCCACTTAAAGGAAGCAGATTGAAGAAAGTGCCATTTTTAGACATCACATCATTTCTGTCTTAGAAATTCAAACCGTAACCTCGCTGTCATTCGAGGCCACAAAGATTGCCTCCTGCTGCAGCTTTGAGACGCTACACTAGAGATGACTCGGCCCGTCTTTGTTGCCAAAAGGGTGCGAATGTTTCATCATCCACACAGTATGCTACTCACCATGGTGCAGCTGGCCTCCGTGTCGTCGTCCAGCAGGCCCAGTCTGCACAGAGCTTTCTCGTTTTTCAGCCAGTACTCCGACGAGTCCAGCACGCTGTTACTGCACAGCACCTGAAGCACACAGATAAAACCCTGAAAACCACACTGCAAAGACACACATGGAGCATATGACTAAACACACACACACTGTCACACATTCCCTTTCATCCCCCTCTGGTTGTTGGGATCAATTGACCTTTCTCCAGGACCTTTATTTCAGGATAAGTGTCCGCGGCTCAGGATCAACGATCTGTCAGCTAACCAGACACCGCACAGTGTATATACGACAGTTGTTGCCTCCTCCCTGGAGGGACATTTTAATGAAGCCTTCAGGGTGAAACCCTACAGTCACCGAGCTGCCTTTGTCAATGATTTGTCAATTGTCTTTCTCCTGCGGATTGACATACTCACTTGTCGATAACTATTGATTTTGCTGTTTTAATAACCCAATTGCAATGCCAATTTATTTACAAGGGTGGAATTGAAGATTCCCTTGATGCTTATCACAGTGTTAGTGTTAAAATCACACGCTGTAAATAAAATAATTCTTACGCAGTTACTTCGACATATGACAGATATCACGTGTGTGTTCACACCGTGTATTTTTAGTGACAAATCGTGCCCCCTCAGGGACAGACCATCTGTGCCGGCCCTCGTCCAGGTGGAGGTGACGTAGCCTTCAGCTGATCTCACCGAGGGCGATCGTATCAAAGGCTGCTGGCACCGGGTCGGCGGAGCCTGAGGCCCAATTATAAGAAAGACATCACCTTGTGCCTCTACAGGACACTCGAGTGGAAGTCAGTTAAGATCATGAGCGGTAGGCTAATTAGAGACACACACACCAGCGAACCCACTTGCACACACAGTAAGGGACGCACACAAATAGACCTACACACAATTTGAAAGGAAATTCAATCTAGCCTCCACCTCAGCCCACTGATCTGTGCTATTTCCCCTCCTGTCTCTCTGACAGTGGGGGATGATAAATCTACTGGGGTGACCCGAGGGCCTGGCTGTTCCTCTTATTGCACAACCCCTGGGTGTCACAGGCACCCCGGAGGAGGAAATGAAAATCTCTTGCGCTGCAGATAAACTGACGGGGAGGCAGATATGATGGACAGGTGCACATGAGCAGAGAGAAAGTGGTCACACAGCAGACAGACTTAGGGGCACACAGGTAGACAGATGCACGCTTCCATCCTTTTTTTTTACCTTCTTGCAGGCGCTGATGGACGAGGCCACGGTGCTCTCCGTGCTGGCTCCCTCCACCTCGACGGCCTCGGAGCCTTCAAACATGGCAGACGACTGGAAGTTACTGCAAGACAAAGAGGGCACGGAGTTGACTTTGTCAGAGCAAGTTCTTGTCAAGCGCTCAACACCTCCATTAAAAAAAAGAAAAGTCCTGGCTCAGTAATCTGGGAGCAGCCCATTGCCTGTCACATTTGTTCACACAGCACAGATGTGGCACTCGTCCAACGAATTATCCAGCTCTTGTCGGACAGGAGAATAATTTCAATATTCCGAGCCAAATGCTTAATTCCTTCACAAGGCCAGCAAGACAGCGTCAGCACGGCCTCTAATGCCCCATTCAATAAAATGTACAAGTTTATGGCCGACCAAGGTGACACCTTCCATCATTTATTGAAGAGTACAAATAGTTTTAGGTGTTGCTTTTTGGATGTCAAGACCTTTTAATCACATTATTATTTATGAGAAACCATTGTAGCACCTGCTAAAACGTTTCTTTAGGGATTTCTGTTTTGTCTTCTCATCCCTAGGAGACTGATTCTCCCTAGCATGAGCGCAAAGCCCACTGCATGTTGGACCCCTTAGTGAGTTGTAGCTTTTTGCAGAAGGTTATCAGGCTAAATGATTTAACTGGGGCTGTAAAACGATTATTTTCATTGTCGATTATTTTCTCGATTTATCGATTAGTTGTTTGGTCTATAAAATGTCAGAAAATGGTGAAAAATGTCCATCAGTGTTTCCCAAAGCCCAAGATGACGTCATCAAATGTCTTGTTTTGTCCACAACTAAAAAGATATTCAGTTTACTGTCATAGAGGAGTAAAGAAACCAGAAAATATTCACATTTAAGAAGCTGGAATCAGAGAATTTAGACTTTCTTAAAAGATTACTCAAATCGATGATAAGAAGAGTTGGTGATTAATTTAATAGTTCACAACTAATTGAGTAATCGATTAATTGTTGCAGCTCTATATGCAACTGAGCATTAAAATGTAGGCCTGTTACCATAATTACTATATCAACTTATCGCACAATCGCTCAATAATTTTCACGTTCTCGACTTAACGTCCACAGCTCCGATGTGGGAACATTTTGGGTTTAAGCCAAACTAGCGAGGAATGTTGTTGTTACTTGTATCTAACTTATAGCTAATACACTGTTCTTAGCTTTTTTTGTGAACAAAGGTCCTAACCATGGAGAAACTGTTTGGCAGTATATTACCTGTTCAAGCGGCAGTCCTTAAGATTTAAGTCCTGGTTGATTGAGAATTTCTATTTCAGTGAAAATAATGGAATTGTGCGTTTGAGTTTACAGTCTGGAGTCTTTTTGTTGATACATGAGCCTCAAATTATCAGAATTGTGTGTATAGTTAAATTTTTCTGTGTGTATACAATGGAGAAAAACTGTAATACAGGACCTTTTCCCAGGAATGTTACCACAGACACCCAGTTTTTAATACTGCAAATAATATAATATTGCATATAATATGCCATTGTCTCAATCACCATTGTGCTACCTCCTTCAGCGATAGTGACTTCATTTAAATAAAAATCTTTGAGATTGCCATTTTGCCAAATGTTTAATATTTATTTAAGCTTAATTTGTGTTGGCAAAGCCAGAGAGCCCATTGTATTTATTGTTTTGGTTGTGTGGTTTTATTTTATTTATGTAGGATATTTTGATATATTTTTTTCACCTTCCAGTTGTCTGAATATACTTGAGAATTAAAAGTTCATTGCTCTTTGAAAGGGTGTATTTGCATTATTATGCCATTATCTTATCATTATATCAGTAGCATAAAATGGTCTTAAATGACAATAATATTGTTTATCACAAATATTTCTGGGACAATATATCGTCCAACAACCCTGGTTATGGAGACAGGCCTATTAAAGTGTCAAAAATGAATGGCCAAATCATGAAATTTGACTTTGACAGCAATGCGACAGAGGATTATAGCAGAACAAACACATGTCCTTAATTTGGTGCATAAAACAAAATTCTTCAACAATCTGTAGTGATGAAGGGGATGTCTGTCAGACTAAGGCGTGCCTAAACACAACATAGCTAAACTCCAAAAAATCCCAGGAAGGCATCATTATCCTCCATGCATGCTCTCACTGAGATAAGCCAAATCGAAGCTTATCTGGAATGGCATTAATGAGGATCAATTTGGAAAATAAAGAGGCTGGGGATGCATATTTAAATAGGAGCAGCTGCTTTTTTTTTTTTTCTGTAATCCACATATTTCAAAGCAAATTAAAAAGCATTTCATTTTGAAAGCCCCCCGGGGGATCCCACGACTGGATCTATTTTGCGGTTAATGAACATGCCATGATGTAAATTATTGTGTCACAAGGAAAAAGTGAGTTTACTGTGAATGGATGGACACTGAAAAAAATAAATTAAAAAAATGATGTAGGCTACTAGAGATAAGTGGGTATGATGTGCTCTATATAGGCTGCTGTATCTGCCAGGCACACATCAAAACACCCATCCAACACACACACACACACACACACACACACACACACACACGCACACGCACACACACACACACACACACACACACACACACACACACACACACACACACACATACACACACACACACACACACACATACACACACACACACAGGGGCAATGATCTGCAGTGAATATGTTGCAGATAGGGATGGGGAAAGGAATTTGGACTTAACTTTGTACACAGATCTGATGAATGATATTTATTTTGTTTGATTTATACATGTTTTGTATCTATTATTTTTGTGGGATAAAATCTTTGAAAATCAATAAAACATATTTACAAAAAAAAAAAAGCATAGGCCTAATGGTGTGTCTGTGGTTTTAATGGAAATATTGAGTGATTTCCGCAGAAATAATTGAAGAAGACCAGCAGGGATAAGATTCGTCACGCACGACCTCCTTTTCTAATCTTTGTGCTTAACGACCTCTCCATCACGACGCGGTGATGATTGACAGCTTGTGGTACCCAGCAGACATCATCCTGATGTGGAGGATACAATTAACCCCTGAAACATCTGCCTTTCAATGACTGGTCCTCTGTTATAATCTACTGTGAAAGCTTGTGAGTGGCGCACAAACAGGCAACTTTTGGAGGCAGCCTGTGCCAAAACTGCACAAACTGTACAAAATGATCAATGTGGCAGGTTTTGGGTCCTGATTCAGACTGCAGGAAACCTTTCATTTTTAGCTCGGGAGGAAAAACATAATGAAGTGTGAACATTTCTATTTTTGCACTTTTCTTCCTCGCCACACATTTCTCTCCTCAGTCAGGCCATGCAAGCTGGAGCTGGAGCATCTTGTTTACTGCACAAATAGCAGCTTTATACTGCAACACTCTGCATGGATTTTGGTGCGCTTTTTTTTCAACCCCAAACGCAAACTGACACACTTTACGCAGTAAAAAAAGATCACTATACGCTTTGATTCAACACAACATCACGCTCACTTCATTCCAGTGCTTTCGTTAAATACAAAATATATATATATCTATAATAAAATGTTTCAAAAGGCAAATATCACAGCAAATCCATATGTGATATATTGAGATAGAATATTGGAGTTGCACCACAGATGTAACAAAAACACTATAAAGTAGATGTTCACTAGAATAAAAATGTGGATTTCGTCTGTGCGCCTATGATCATCCTCATCCATAATTTTTTGTTTGTTTAATCCCTAGATAATAAACAGTTTCTTACCTCGGCGTTTTCAGAAGGCACTCTGCCATTCTGTCAAATATAGTCCTCAGCCGGAGTGCTTATTATTATGTCCTCTGTTCTGTGTGAACAGGAGGACAGGAGGAGAGGAGCTGACGCGTAAATGTCCCTGGGACACTCTCAGGTCCAGATGTGCATCCTCGACCAACCGAGCACTGGAGGAATCCTCAGACCGCTTCACGGTGCCTGGCGGACTGGAGGAGGACTGTGGTGAACCGAGCCGAGCCGTATCAGCAGCAGCAGCACACCACCACCACCGCCTGCCACTGCGCGTCTCTCAGCCAAGTGCAGAGTGCAGGCGCACGAGATCAAAACGTAATGAGGCGCACGACGCAGGCACGGGCATGGAGATGGATATGGACAGTGCGCGCGCATGTCGACGCGTGTGTACAAACAGACACAGACACACACGCGCACAGTTGTTTTTGCTACCAATGCTAGGATAATTAATTAAATTATCTCCATCACACATCTGGAACAAATGACTGATCTATAAAAGATGAGAGCTGCACTATATCAGACATCATTCTATAACTTCCAGCTGATGTGAATGTAAAGCTTGTGTTTAAATGTTTGACTTGCTCCTCTGTGCCTTTCTGCAAATACATCATGAGACTACAGAGCTGTAGCAGATCCACCAGGTAGCAGCTTCAAGTGGCAACTGTAAAGTTCAATTCTGCAGAACATCTTTTGCTCAGACAGCTTTTTCTGTGAAAGGAGCATAGTCTTAAGCACTTAAAATCTGCTACAAACTTTACCACCTTTAATAGAGCAACCAAATCCTGGTTAAACCTGTACTCATGTCTAGTTTTTCATGTAATGTTTTTAAATGTGTTGCTTTATTGTATTTATTTATTTTTCCTGTACCCATTCCTGTTTTAATCTTTTATTTTCACAAAAAGCCCTTCAAGGAACAGGTGTTGCAAATTAGCATCCGCTATAAGCACTATCATACTGGCATCAAATAGCTGTTTTTAAGTTGTCTATGTACATTGTATTGGTCCCTATTAAATTAACCATGAATGAATGAATGAATTTCACTTTCATTGCTTTCGCCTTGTTGTTCAGGCAGGTGCTCTCTATACCTCTTGTTACAACACAAGGTCAGTGCAGCAGATTTCTATGGCTAACCTACCTTTTGCCCACTGAAAAGCAACAAGCACACAAAAAACAGACATCCCAGGAACACATTTCAAATTCTTGTTTTCCAGCAAAAGCAGATGTGCCTGCTGTTACTGTACATGTGACCAAACTACTGTATACAGGGGATAAAGTTAGACACTTTGACGGAGCAGTCTCCATGGAAATATCAAAGTCGTCAGAGCATTTTCTTTGGTGTAATTACATGGTGAATTTGAATGGCACATTGGTAGCTAGACATTTGAACACATTGGAACATGAATCATGTTGTTTACAGAGCCTAGAGGATACTGGATTCTTGAAGCCCATACCGATGTCGATGTCAGATAATGAGACGATTTTTTTTTTTTAAAGAGACAGTGTGTAGGATTTGGTGGCATCTAGTGGTGTGGTTAGAGATTGCAACCAATTGAGTACCCCTCCGCTCACTCCTCCCTTTCCAAGACTGCAATAACGTGAGCCAGTGACTGCAAAACCGTGGTAACGCCATTCGCCTTGCTCAGAGGCCATCCATACCATAATAACACTACTTTAGGAGCAACAGAAGTCAAACAGGAGCACGGCGGTGCCATGGTTTAGCACTCCGCAGCTCACGTTACCGCAGTTTCACAAGCCTGTCGGAGAACTACGGTGGCCTTCAAGTAAGTAAAGTAAAAACGCGAGCCAGTGTTTGGTTTGTCCGTTCTGTGCTACTGTAGAAACATGGCAGAGCAACATGTTGCAGTCTGTAACTCCGTGAAGAGGACCTCTGGTGGACAGGCGAGTCTATTACACGCTTTGGCATGATACGGGTTGTGCAATTCTAAAGATGTATTTTATATTTCATGTATTGTTAAAATCAAGCCAGCAAACTAATGAGCTAACTAGTTGTCAATTATCTGATTTGGCAAATGAAAAACTGTCTTTAGTAGCCAGAATCTAATGAATAACTTCCATGACGACCAGCTCAAAAAAGCAATTTTTTCCCATATCTTTGATATCTTCAGAGAAAACAGCACAGGCCCACATCCTTTAACCTACACCCCTCTGAGCTAAAATATAAGGAATACAAAATTGCAACACACACACACACACCCCAAATTCCCAATTGCCACTTGAGACAGCCGTCATCTCCATCACCTTACCAGCAATAAAAGAGCCTAGAAGGTAATAGCTACATTAATATATAATCAGGAGGGGGGGAAGGAGTCGTGACCTTCAGTTCTCTATCGGCCCACTGAGACTGTCGGGGGAAGAAAGTGGTGGGCAGAGAATAAAGAAAATAGTGGACATTCAGGAAAAGTATAGAGAAAGCAGTGGCCC